>NC_133650.1:191947001-192094501 GCF_009905375.1 Apium graveolens
AACTCTAAACTCCCAATTCCAACTTCTAAAATTCCATAGATAATTCTTTTGGTATAGTCTCTATGTCCGTTATTGCTTTCCTCTATCTTTGCTTTTCCTCATGAATATATATTTCAACCTCTTATAGCCCGTATAGATCTTACACCTTTCTCCATACATATCATGTTTCCCAATCTTTCAAAACGAATATTATTACTGTTAATCCCAAATTATGGGTAGGATACTTCTGCTCATAAGGTTTCGGTTGTCTGGATGCATATATAACTCTATTGTGCTGCATCAACACACATCCTATTCCCTAATGAGAAGCATCACTATCAACTACCAAACCTCCTTGATACTTTTAATATTGATAAAACAGGTGCTGAAACCATTCTTTCATTTAACTCCGCAAAACTTTCCCTTCATCCTTCTCCACTTCACAAAACTTCTTGCTTTTCCTGGTTAGCTTCGTCCAAGATATTGCAACTTTCACGAAATCCTGCACCAATTTCCAATAGTAACCGACCCATGATAAAACTTCTTACTTTTGTTGGTGTTTCTGGTCTCTTTTCATTCATAGTAATTTTAACTTCTGCTGAATCTCTTTTGATCTTCTCTATATTGACTATCTATGCTAAGAACTATATTTCATACATCTTTTTTCTTCTCCAACTTCCCAGTCATCATTCAACGCTTTACATGGTCCTCCATTAACTTTAGGTATCACAACTATAGCTTACTCGGATATTCCTTAAAGGTATTGTCCATCCAGTTCAAATATTGCTGGTATATTGGTTAATACAGATGACAATATGAGAACAGTACTTAGTTCTGAAAATTATCCTTGATACATTCATAGGTTTAGTCTTCAATTGGTGAAATATCAAATCTTAAATCAGTCTTATAAAAGTACTTTGCTTCCTTCGTTTGATCAAGCAAATCATTGGGTCAAGGTAACATATACTTGTTCTTGATAGTAAACTTATTGAGCTCTTGCTAGTCGACGCATAATCACATACTTCCATCTTTCTTATTACATTTAATACCGGTGTACCTTATGGGGTACCCTAGGTCTAATCGCTTCTTTTTCTAGCATTTCTTACATTCACTTTGCTAACTTCTTCACTTTAACTGGCGCCATTCTGTGCGGGGCCTTGGACACTGCTTCACTTCAGGTGCCAAATTAGTCACGAACTCAATTTCTATATCCGAAGGAAACGTTGATAACTCATCCAAAAACATATCTTAAAACTCCTTAATTACTATAAATCTTCATACTTTGTTTGCTTCCGATTTTTATGTATTCCATAATCACCATAATGCTCATATCTTGATCACCGTAATCATTATTAACAATTTCATTACCTTCTTTCATCTTCTGAACCTCCTCACCTTCCCATTTGGCATTCTCAGAATTATCTTTTCCATCACGACGGTCTGTCTGGACATCACACTTTAGTAGTCAACCCATTCCTTAGAACAATATCAAATCTTGTTATCTTCCAGGATATCGATTATGTACAACTTATTACCAGGAATCTCAATTTCACCATTGGTATTTACTTATTTAACAATTACACGTTCTTGACTTGCTAATCCTTTAATCACAATCTTGTCAATTCAGCAGGGTAATTCATCTTATCAACAAAACTTTGAGATAAACAATTAAGTGGCTCTCACATCTTTCAATCTTTTAACGCATAAGGTATTCACCCTAATCATCCATGTCATCACGTACGTATTCTGAATAACATATTTCATAAGAAAAAAATCACATATTCTTGTTCTCGAAAACGCATTCCTTATTGGAGTAGATTTCCTTGACTCTTAGTGGATCCTTCACTGGGCTAGTGATTTGCAATCCTCGTCATGTGCCCGTGTTTCCTTTCCATGCATAAGAGGTAGATGGAACTTCGTCCGCTTGGCTCAGGATACGTTGATTTCTACTTAAAAACCTCGTGCAAAGAACGACTGTACAATGAAATGACTAGAAGGATTCAAAATTCACAGAAATTAGGGTTGAAAAGAAAGAAGAAGTAAGGATTTGAATATGAATGAGACAACCACATTGGTACTTAAGATGGCCAGTCTTTCGTACCATATGGCACACAGCACATGATTAGGTGGTGTCCCACCCGACTCTTCGTTATTCTGACAAAGTGTCTCACCATAACACTATTTGTCCCAATCAGAAAGCAAAATTTGAGGAAAGCAAATAAATTTGAAAGGAATGGAAAATCCTTCTTTTTGATATCATCATAAAGAATTAAGAAAAGAAGTTCATACATTTTTAAGAATTACAAAGTAATATACGCGGTAATATTGAAGACAAGAACGATACCATTGGTTACCATCCATATTTCATTTGTATTCACTTTTCGAGCTTGTTCAATCATATCCCAATTGCGTCATATAACAACTTTAGAAAGTCCGCTGAAATGTGTTCGCAACCAAGCATTATACTGAATTCTTACTTGCTAAATTTTGCGTCTTTAACATCGCACTTTCACGTATAATATCTTAACAATTTGATCATAACGGCGTTCCTATCAGGTAACTTCGAGATTCCTCTTTTAATTTAGAATAACCATGTACCATTCGATATAACGATCTTTTTGCTAATAATATTCTGCTTTTAGAGAGGTCTGGAAATCTTTCCAATCTTCTTCGATCATGCCCCGACTTCTGTTAAATCAATGAGTTCTTCGAACTCTGATAATCCTAGTAATTGAATGTATAGTTACTCCGTATGCTGATTCTGTTGTAAATTTTATCGAACAATACTTGCACTTTACTGTTAGGAATAAACAACTTCTTCATAATCATAGGTTATTTCGTTCTCGATATTTGTAATACTAAGTCTGAAACAGCATCCTTCCAGGTAATCCGGGCTTTCTAACAAACAAGAAACTCAAATAGTAACTTAACAACCAATATTAAAAAAAATCATTTTATTCAAAAAGGCTTTTAGAAATTTGTAAAGGAAAATCTTTTTCGAAAACTTATTTAAAAGTTTGGAAAATCACAAACCTGGTTGTCCTTACTATATGAGTTGGTTTTTGTCCTTCCAACCTATAGCAAGATACCATATTAAAGAAATAATTACATAAAAATTCATTCAATCCAATCTACCTTTTCTCCTTCATCGGGTCCACTTACCTTCCTTAATCGACGAAACTTCAATTGTTATCGCACATTATCTTATTCGTAGCTTCACATCAAGGCTCTCATACATAATCGTTATAGTAGTTAAGTAGAACAGGCTATCCAATAGTCAATAAGTCTATTTCATAAAACAAAGTTTGCTCGCATCACATCACATTACTACTTTATATCGCATTTATCATATCATCATCATTTAATTTTACAAAAATCCCAGGTTTATACTTTTCTCTCTTACTCTTTCAAAATTCATCTAGTTCATCCCATACTTATTCACGGGTGGCTTAGTCACTAAGGGCTTCTTTTAACCCGATAACAACTATCCTCTGAAACACTTAAATCTCCTCTCTAAACTTCGTCTCACCTCTATTTATAACTCAAGCGCTCACCATTTACTGTAGCTCTCGAATCCATCCTCGTAGATACAATCGCTTCATAGGACAAGTTCTAAACTGGGGGTGTGGAACAGGATGTAGGGTAAACTAAAAAGATACACTCACAGCCGAATGTCCAATGAAACAAGAATAAACAGATAGAAGTTCTTGAATAGGTAATCTCGCATCAAGAGGCAGAAAATTAGTGTAGAATAGCTTGAAGAAGTGCAATCGTTATACCAGAAGGTAGTACCATTAATGCTGGTGAAGGAATAAGGTGCAAATCCAATCTGGGAGAAGGTGATGATCCTCGAACGGAAAGCTCCAAATGATCCAATGACACCGGGGAATCAAGATCTGCCATTGCCGTTGTCTGGAAATCACGTCGCAAGCTGAGAATCCCGAATCGCAATACGAATTGTGCCGGAGACCTACTATACCATCGCACTCAACCTCACAACATCTTATCTTTCTATTTCCTATTCCTAATCCTAACCCTCTACCCAATTCTGACAATCTAGGCCTTTTTCAGTGACTTAAAACCTGTAGCTCTAATACCAACCTGTGGCGCCCTCCAAACCCGGGTCAGAAGTTTGGGGTCCACAACACATTCACAATATATAAACCTGTATATAAAATATTAATTGCAATGACCCTGATTCACATAACCATGGATCGCAACAGGTTAAAGTATGAAAACAAGCCACAATCATAACCTTTATTACAACGTACCAAATCCCAACTAATTTAACTTACAAATGATAATAAAATCATTCTTACAATCTGACTATCTCTATACCGCATGAAGCTTCTGCTAGCTCGATTCAACTCAACTGGAACATTAGCCCGCACTTTGGACTGAGGAACTTCACTATCATCCATATTATTTTCAACTGTAAAATATATAAAAGAATCGCAAGGGTGAGCTAACTAGCTCAGCAAGTCATAATAGTAATAACTGAGGTTAAACAATGATCAAATGAGATGATTCAAAGGAATCAAGTTTCTTTTTAACTAATCATTAGAATTGGATATTCATTTTAAGTTTTAAAAACCAAGGTTAGGCTGCTGATCAGTCACGCACTAACCCCGAGCAAGCACACAGCACTGCTCTAATTACTGGATCCAAGGCACACACTGGCCTGCTTGACCATTGGTATGGTCTGACCACGAATCTGGTCCACATATATATAAAAACTATCCAATCCTAAAGCAGTTCAATATGATAACAATATGATTCAATAAAACAAGATCATAATCGATGATGGTTAAACATTTGCATAAAAACGTAAGGAAACTCATGGATATCTCAAGGGTATATCAGGGTATGTATAAGAAACGGTTTTCAGTTTGTACAAGGGTCAGGTATCAGACCAGTAATGATTTTTCAGGATATGGTTCTTTGATGTTATTAAGAATGGTTGGAGTATAAAAGTTTCTGTGTTTTCAAATCATTCTCTTTCAGTGTTTGGTGTTTGGTAATTATATCTTTGAAGAGTAGTATTATATTTGTATGGTTTGGTGTCTGAGGATCAACAAAGGACGGTTTGCAAAGAATAAGGCTTACGACTCAAGATCAAGAAAGAATCAGGGTTTAAGGGTAAATAGTTTGAAGCATATGCATTATAAAACAGGAGTTATGTTTAATAATAGTAACATGTTATGAAACAGTTCGAAAACATTGGTAATATATCTTGAAGAAAAGTTCAGAAATACTTGCCTTACAAGGCTTTACAACCATTACTGATCAACTCTGAGCCGACTCTGTTGCTCAGGTTCTAACGTCCAACCACTAGATCCCATTGGATTCGACTTCGACACTCAGGTCTTTCTGTTGAAACTCTACTGAGCTCGTCGACTGACTACTATGTTATCTTTAGTCCATCGTCCACTTTTAAGTTCCCGACTATAACCTACAGGGTCGAAATACCCTACGTTAGACGTCTAGGTATGCTTGACATATCCTCGATACTAATTCTTACCCAACGATATTCAAACCCGATTCGTAATTATTCATATTAGAATATCACAGAAAACAATTAGGGTTCACATTCTCGAAATCGATCTGCTGTTTATTTTCTGAAAATATGTATACTCGTCATTTTACGAAATTAGGGTTATTGAGTTTTGGACAGAACATTTCAACACAACATACAATCAAGTTCATATAAAGTATAAGTATATATATATATATATATATATTCATTCGACGTCCCGATAATTACTGGATAAGCTCCCGTGTTTCCGTAGTTCGATTTCCCGGAAATCGGGCGGCACTTCCTTTATTTATCGGACTAACCCGTCGAAGCAATTCGACGTCAATCACAACAATCAACCAATCAAACAATCTCATCATTAGAGTTCATAATCCACAATCCGCAATTCACGGCTCAATATGACTTTTAAAACTAAATAGTAGTTTTCGTTCCGAAAATAATTATACGAACTATTTTATTTATTTTATAAGTTTAGGACTCAGAACGTATCATCACGGTCCACCGTCGGCTCGCTGAGGCTCATCGCCGACGACGGTAAAATTCGCGGGTACCCGTTACTTCGGGCTTCCGACGCGAATTTCGCCGATTAATTTTTTTTTATAATTCCACGAAATTCATTTTACATCACGAAATGATTATCAACTAAATCCTGCAGATTTAATAAAATAACAATATCAGTAACGAGCCAACCCAAGTAACAGACTACACCACGCGTCCACGCGCACAAATAACACCAAACGAGCACTGTAACAGGACAGGCCGGAAAACGGCCGGAAAAAAATGAAACCACAGGAGGTAAGAAGAACACAAGCAAAGACTCTCCACTTAACTAAGATATACACGCACAAACACGTACATATATATACACCAATTAAGCAGACGGAATCAGAACAAGGTACCGCGGCTGGAAACAGAAAAAGACGAACGGAACAGGGGAGCACCGGAATAAATCCGGCGACGAAACCACCAGGAAACAGTAGGAGGAATCGGGACAGAGAAGAGAAGAAGAGAAACGCAAGAGAGAGAGAGACTGTAGAGAGAGAAAAACAAATCGAGAGAGAGAGATTGTTTTGATCGGGAATAAAAGAACAGGGAGGGGGAGTCATGTACTTCTGCTTTGTCTAACACGTGTCCAATTATTTGACACGTGTTCCTTATCTGATTGTGACCCGATTTATGACCCGCAATTCGCTTTTATCGGATAAACTTGTAAAAAAATTAAGCCGTAAAATTGCCAAACAAATTTTAAAAATTCCTAAAAATCCTGAAACTAACAAAATAGAATTTTCATGATTTTTAAAGTATTTTTGAAACGCTTCTAGTACTCGCATTTAATGATTAACGAACCAAGCTACACTTAAAATAAATTCAGAAAATCACGAAAATAGTCTTGAAATGTTATAAATATCCCGAAGTAACTAAAAATGTGACTTTCGAAATTTTAGAACAATATTTAAAATGCAATTTATACCCTCTTTTAACAAATAAACGAATCAACGTGCGGGTGAAATTAATCTCAAAAATCCCCAACATAATTTTAAAATTTCCGGATTATTCCCAGCTTAAATAAATATGGGTTTCATAAGTTTTGAGGAATTCTGGAATTAAATACAGATTTTACAAGTAAATATAATCAAAAAAATCACACAGGGTTAAATAATTAATAAAATATTGATTTCTAAATTTTATAAAATCCCAAAAATAAATATTGTAATTGTAAAATCACAAAAACAATTTTATAGACATTCCAAATATTTATGCAAATAAATTTGCACTAAGTTCACTTTTAAAAGTGCAAATAATTCAATATACTCAATAATTAACTACACGAACCACCTTGTACACCATAAATCACACATAAATAATAATAAAACAACATCGAGCTGAAAAACTATACACATACTTTATTTATTTAACACTTTCACAATTATAAATTTAAATAATTTAAAAAAAATACACGGGTCGTTATAATTGACGAATCACAAAAGACTATTTTTATCACTTACCCTTGTAAGAGAGAGGCCACCCGCTGGTAAAAGGCCAAGGAAGGCACGAAGCCAGAGGTTATATAAATTGATTAAAGTTCAGTCAGTTATTTTCGGGAAAGTACTTCCCACGGTTATGGAGGTAGTGTAAAAGCTTTAGAGACAGAACAAAGGCGGACGAGTATGATGAATTATGAATCTAAGTTGTAAAAGTTGTCAAGATTCGTTCTGAGGACACGAATCCAGAATGACGGGATGTTTGAAATCAATGCTTATGTTGTGTTGGTTCATGAAATAATGATAAGAGAAAGGAAAATAAAAAGAAACTGAAGTGGAAAGGAATATAAAGGCAATGAAGTTTGAGGAATGATAAGGGAGTTGGGTATGAGGAAACCCTAAAGACTCGTAGAAATAGAAATAGAAAAGTATGTAATCGTCAGGATGAGGGTGATTCACCATGAGTTAAAATTGATGGTTGAAGGCATAAGAGATACCTATATTTTGTCCCCTGTAAGTTGGGAGGATTCGAGGAAACCTTGACATAGTTTGAAGGATAAATAATGAGACGCGGATAGACTGAGGAGACAAGGAAGTAAGAAATTAGGAAAATTGGATGAAGGAAGTGACCTTCAAGAATGTGAAGTGTAAGACCGGTGGCTTGATACCCAGAAAGGAAGACGCTAGTTATGAAAGATATCCCAATATTGAGATGACTGTTGAGATAAACAACAAAAGTAAATGAGGAGTAATTAAGAAGAAGTTCACGTTGAACACGACCAATATCTTCCAGAACATCCCTGTTGTCATTACCAAATTAGGAAAGAAAAGCGGGTTACCATTGTTATCTTTTGAAGGCCATATGGGTTGACCTCAGTTTGAATAAAGATGCTATTGTGAAATTGGTATAGACTATCTGGATGGGAATGATTGGATAAGACACCCTTATCAGGGATACATGACTTGATTTATCCATGGAAGGACGCAAGTACCTTTTTAAAGGTGGAATTAAGGATAGAATATCGGTAACTTAAAATGAAACCTAGGGGAATGCATAAAGGTTGGCATTTCACCCTTAATAGGGATAGTATGAGTTTTGACGGTATGAATTGGAAAGGATTAAGGTAATAACAACCTTTATGAATCAGTGGAGAAATTTTTCAGAAGTATATAGACAATGATTCTAGTATTAATAAATAGTATCTTAATATGCCCTGTATCTAGGTAATACAGGAGGAACGATTCAAGGATAACCTTAGAGGTTTTACAAGGAAAAAGGTAATATTCAAAGTTCTCAAGAATAGAAATTTTGATAAAGGAAATGTGACGTAATTATAATAATGCCAAGTGGGGCATGTGTTAAACCACGAGAAAGTATGGATCGAACCAGTAAAGATCGAAATTGTTCAGGGCAATTAGGATATAAGATAAAAGATGTCCTAAGTATGATCGAGAGTCAGTCGTGACAATGATTAACCTCTAAAGACTGAGGCAATAACTTATGGGAAAATGGTGATACTTTTTACTCATCAGATTTTAAGGAAAACATCTTCACTCAAGCAGTGATTGGAAATGAGGTAGAAAATTTAGTGAAGGTTTTAAAAGGACATTGATTGTAAAGAAATATTACTATCAGGAAGGGCCAAAGAGGTGGCCGACACTTTAAGTGTAAGAAGATAATTATAGGCGCTTGTGCCAAAAGAATACAGTGATGATGGTTAAAGCTGTGAAGGTTGTATTATGGTTTGGAAGATTGACATTCCTTCTGATGACTGTGCAATACCCAACCGTAATAGTAGTTGGTAAAGGTTTAATTCGTGTAATCGCCATGAGCGGGCTATCTACCTCAGAAGGTACTATCTTGAGATAAGCCAGGACCATGTTTCAAAAAGGGCTAGACGAACCTTTGAGTTAAGTCTTCTATTTAAGGCATATGATTAAAAATGGTATTAACCTGCTATCATTGCTTTGATTGAAACTCTTCTGCAATTTTATCTGCTTCATGTAATGAAAGTACGTCAGAATTTGGAGTGTTCTTCATGAATTATGAATGGTGATTATGTTAACTCCTTAGAAGAATTCTATACGTCATGTATGGACTCCGTATGGTTAGATATTAAGATTTCATGGAAAGTGAATGACGACAGTAGGTCAGTGGTGGACCATAGTAATGCAGCAATGATTCTGCGAGTAATGAGCTGATTACAACCGTGAGAGTTGTATTGGAATGGATGTTGAGATTGAGTACCCCTAATCGGGTCGTGTTGACATATAAGTTATCTTTGATAGAAAAACTAGGTCGATTATTTACCTTTTGAATATTTATTCTTTCTTATCAATAGAGAGTCGTATTACTATACGAGGGAGGTTGCATTGCAAGCATAGAATTCTAGTAACGATGATGTCTAGAATGAGATCCCAGATTCGATTTTCGATATCGAGGGAGTTTCAAAGGTGATTGGGTATAAGCTCGAGGAAGAGCATGGGTCCATAGAATGATGGATGGAATAGCAAAAATATTTAGGCATGTGAAATACGATGCTATAATACTTGATGTTGATATATATACGTATATGTTTTGTTCTCCTATGACAAACCTCTATAGTTCAGAGGTAGATTCCAAGCCATATATTTTTTGGCAGTATATTATATATATATACAATTCTCTTCAATTCGTACTTTTCTCTCCTTTTCATTTCATATAAGCTGAGAAGAACAACCCTTCCAGAAGGGGAGGTATTGCCGAATGACTATCTATCTGTGTGATAGAAGCCTAGTAGGATACCACATGTTGTTTAATTGCTTGTCAAGTACTAAAGGCTGGCCAGCTTTTGTACTAACTATGCAATAGAACAAGTGTTCATGATCATAGTGATCTCTCAACAAATTCCTTTACTTCTATATGATTGATCAAACTTTGGAAAATAGAAACAGCTGAAAAAGGAGTAGTAAAGATTATGATGGTATTCGGAATGGAAACACATTCGTGATACTAAGGTTGACGTGGTTATTAAAAGGTTATAGAACGCTAACGAGCAAGAATATAACCAGTATAATATTAGGAATGGAAGGTAGTAGCGATTACGAACTGGAAAAGAATGGGTATTGAGAAGCAAAAGCTCAAATGCTAAAAGCTATAATGAGAGTCTGTGCAATAGACTTGAAAGAATTTGGAATGATCACTTAACACAGGTTGAGTTTTCTCACGATAATAGATCGTATGTCAGGTATCGAGATGTCGTCTTATGAGATCTTTGAGGGAAGACAATGTCGATCCCCCTTATGTTAGGATGAAGTTGTAGAGCGCAAGATGCTCGGACCAGCAGTGGTCCAAAGGACCAAGGATATAATAGATTTAATCAGAGGACGGCTGGTAGTAGCCCAAGATGGGAATATGAAGTATGCTGATTTGACTCGAAAGGACAAAGAGTATGAAATAGGGGACCTAGTGTTGTTATAGGTATTGCCTTGGAAAGGATTGATGAGGTTCGGAAAGAAATGAAAGCTAAGTCCACAAATTGTTGGACCCTTGGATATATTAAGACGTATTGGGGAGTTAGCATATGAGCTAGCCCTACCCCCGAACATGTAGCAAGTCATAACGTGTTTCACGTATCAATGTTAAGGAAGTGTAATTCAGATGCCAGATAAATAGGAGCATATGAGCGCCTAGACATGCAACCAGACGTAACCTATATAGAGCAACCAGAAAGGGTTATAGATTGAAAAAGGAACAAGTGCTTAGGAGAAGGGTTATCAAACTATTTAGAGTTTGATGGAAGAACCACAATGTGGGAAAATTTACTCGAGAGTTAGAAAGTGCAATGTTAAGAGAGTATCCCTATTCATTTTCTATCTGATTCCGGGACGGAATCCTTTTAAGGAGGGGAGACTGTAATAAACCCAAATTTTGGAATTTTTGAAACCCTTATGAATAGTGATTTTGCTGAATAAGAAAACTTTTCATGCCACACTATATAGGGATTCTTCTATTGTTATTCTGAGAACTTATTAGTACTTTATATGGGATATAAGTGTATGTAAAGATCGTCAGAATCCAAATTCGAACACTTTGATTTTTCCCGAAAATCCACCAGATATCGAAAGAATTGAGTATAAAGTAACAGGATAAAAAGGATTTAAATTCAAGGATTGTAAGAGAGGATCATAAAAGGAATATAATGTATTGAGAAAGGTTAAAGGAACCCAAGTAATAAGATCCCGGGTATGATCCCTCAAACGATAAACGAAAACGAAAGTTAAGCGAACCGTATAATAGATCAACGGTCATTAGCCAAGTAATTAGAAACTAATCAAAGAGATTAGTGGGGATGATGTCATCAAACCAATGAGAAGAGGACAAAGGTGGGAGGGTGACATCACATGGTGACATAAGCATGACCAAAGCAAGTGTGTTGTTGGTTGATTTAGAACCACACAAAAGTTACCATGGTAAAAGGTAAGAAAACAAAACAAAACAAATCAAAAAACAACCAACCAAGCCAAAACATTTCATTTTCACCAAAAACAAAAAGCTATCTCATTTCTTCATCAAGCTCTCGGCTTTTTTCATTTTCAAAGGAAAGAAAAATCCAAAACCAAGATCCAAGCTTTGTTAAATCATGAGGTAATTATCTAAGGTTCCTTATACATAGATATAGCTATCCCATGTGTTTAAGCTTCTAATTCCTTCACAATCTCTTCCAATAAATCAAGGAAGAAGATGGTGAATAGTAACCTTCAAGAAATAACTTTGGTTTTCTTGATTTTTATGAAAGTTCAAGGTAGCTTAAGCATAGATCAAGGCTTCCATGGGCATTTCAAGGATCTTTCATTGATTAAAAGCTTCAAGGAAGGTATAACTCTAAATTATCTTAGCATTAAGTTGTTTGGTATAAATGATTATGATGATGGAATGATAGATTAAGTGTAGTAGTTGCTTTGTCATGTTGAGATCTTAGTTTTTAAGTGTTTTTATTGATTTTGGAAGTTAAGAGTAGCACTAGTTGTTCTTGATGATTCATGGTATGATTTGGGCTTGGTTTAAATGGTTTAAAGTGGTTTATGAGTGATATTGTCATATGGTTGTATTGGGATTGATTGGTGATGGTTTGGTGTTGAATTGGTTTGGTAATATTTTGGGAAATCGCGTAAACATAGCCGTCGTAATGCCCGATTTACCGTAGACTGTTTTTGTTCTTAACATCAGAACCCTTGAACTCACTGTTAGGTTTTGACCATTGCCATTTTTAGATAGTTCATGTTACGAGCTTCGTTTTGATATGTGGTACGCTTGAATCCGATGTACGGTTTAGGAGAAACAACCGTTTTAAGTAACGGCGTTTCGCGAACGAACCATTATCCCTCGCCTTACTTTGAAACCTTGGTTAAGGAATTTAAATGACTAAATGGGGTATGAAACATTTATTTAAAGTGGATTAGGATGTTGTTAAGGTACTCGTGAAAGAATCGCTTTAAAATTCTTAATGGTAAATTTATTAAAAATGGTGGAGCCGAGGGTACTCGAGCGACTTAAGTGAATCGTTAAGCGCGAAAGCGAACGTTAGGACTCTAAATGGTTAAAGTCTAGTTTCTTAAGCGATCGGGGTTTAATTTAGACTTATGTTGTTATTCATAGGTTATCGGACCCACTCTAAGCTTAAGTCTATCCGGGAGCACTCAGGCAAGTTTTATACCCGTTATACTGTTGTTGTGATGTATACATTTGTATATGCATTATCTTGTGATAGATGCATAATGGTTAATTAGCAAATTCTTGCGATATATTGTAGCATGTGATATGGTATATATGCATGCCTGTTTCGTATTCTTGATACATATATCTGTTGATTCAGTTGATAATACATTTGCTAGAGATAAGCGGTATTTGCATATACCCTTAGTATAGGGGACCCAAAGGTGATCATTTTTCTAAAACCGGGAGTCGAGGCTCCCGAGTATAATATATATATATATATATATTTATATATATTTATATATATATGAATAGTTTTCAAAACTATGAATCGAATAAGGTTTATTCGATAACTTTATTTTATTAATGAATATTATTTTGAATATTCATTCGAGGGCTTATGACCCCGTTTATTTTGTTACTGAATATTATTTTGAATATTCATTCGAGGGCTTATGACCCCGTTTATTTTATTAATGAATATTATTTTGAATATTCATTCGAGGACTTATGACTCCGATTAATTACTAATTATTATTCTTTATTTTATTAAGGAATAATGTGTCGATAATCAAACTCATTTTTGATTATTCAAATAAAGATATTACTTTCGTATAAGTATATCTTTGGTTATTTAATATTCATTTCAAGTATAAGTTTTAAAACTTCTACTTCAATTATTTTTATAAAGATTATTCTTTATGAGAATATTATTTAAATAATAATATTCAGATATTTTCTAATATATTGGGACTGATTTATTTTATTAAATCAGCATTACTCCAAACATTCTTAAAAATGTTTGCGAGTCTTCAAAATGATTTTAAAAGTTAGAGCGGATCCCAAAACTCATTTTTTTTATATTTAAGATCTTCCTTTCAAAGGGGATTTAAATATTCGCTCAAAACCTGAGGGATCCGGCTCTGTGGTGTGTTTTATATTCGCAACAAGGTTGCTATTTTGATAAAAGAGTTTTTGATTACTTACCCAATACTCGGGAAGTAAAATTCTTGGAACAAGTTAATCCATTAACAGGCATCGCCTGGGAAATATCGGTGAGTTTTCCTTTCCAACTAGATACGACTTCTTGGTGGAGCCGTATCACCAAGTTTCTACTTGGGGAAAGTGGGGACGAGCTTTACGTTTCAGAGTCATGGATTTCATCTGAACTAGGAGTGGCGTAAGTGGTCGAGTGGCGCCGGCCCATCCTAATTATATTGGCCCAAATGGCCTGGAAGTTCCGCTAAGACGGTCCATTCCTTAGGAGTCCAGTGTTCGGTTGACAAGTAAATCCGACAGGTTCTCCTCTACATGTAGAAAATGGTGGGGTTGTACTACTGCGACTGATCATCGTAAGTGGTCTTCCTGGCGCGACAAACTCCCGTAATGAGTTCATCATCCAGTTGGATATTTCTGCAACACTACCCAGAACACTTCGATAGAAAGGCTACGGCTGGGCGATTGTTGAGTGTTGGCAGGGTCGAGTTTTCAAAATGGTGTTTCCATTGAATGAAGTATCTCGTAACTTCATTTCTTTTGAATGATATTTCAAAGATTGATTCTATACAAGTTATGCATTGTAGCTTCATATATGTGATGAACTAATTATAACTTGAACGGTGGTAGTTCAAGTAGTATTCGGAAAAGATATAAGTATATTGGAGTATCTTGTAACTTCATCTTTTAAACTTATATCTAGTAAATGATTATCTTGTGCATGTCAAAGATTTTCAGAAAAACGTTGAGACAAGGTTAGATATACGAGATCACGTTGCAACGATATTTTTATACAGTTGTAAACTGGAACTCTGTGTATATTATACATGTCAGAGGATTTCAAAGATTGTGAAAAGTATATATGTATATATATACTGAATATTTTGCAACTTGGTCGCGTTAAGATAACAAACTTGGTTCACTTCTTTTTGACCAAGACTTTCATGAGTACTATGAGAATGCTCATATATTGTTAATCATTATACATATTATTTTGGTGGGCTTGTTGCTCACCCTTGCTTTCTTCTTTCATCACACAATAACAGATAGAAAAGATGAACAGGACCAAGCTTCCAATTCGCAAGCGGTTAGGAAATGTTCCGGAGTTTTCTGGAAGCGTTGATGCCGCTGTAGCTGAGGTATAAATTACCAATAGGCTGGACTTTCAACTTCTGATGTACTAGACTTATGTATCTATATGAATTGTATTAATGGCAAAGAAATGTAAATTTATTCAGAACCCTTTTAAGGTGTAACGGTTTATAATTGTGGAATATAAGGACTTGTGTTATTTTTGGGTATTCATCTCTGAGACTATAACTTGTGGTGTGTGTGTGTATATTATGGGGTCACAGTATAAAGTAGTTGATTGTTTAATAAGATTGGGTGTTATTAAGGGAAATGGAACTCGTGACAACCCGGATCCCCGACCCCGGATTTGGGGGTGTTACAGAAATGGTATCAGAGCCAAGCGTTATAAACCTCAGAGATGATGTGACGTTAAGATAATAAGTTCACAAAGATAATAAAAACTCTTGCCAAGTTCATAGTCGGGCTACCTAACGTAGTACTGACAGTTAAAACCCTTATATGAACCCTTATAAATATCGTGATAGAAGCGTAGTTCGTTATCGTATATAGTAGCGGGACTCCGAACCCTGAGGGTGAGGAGCAACAGCATGATGATGTTTTATTACTGATTGGGGATCAGATTGTGGATCCAATGGAACACCCTAATGAGGGACCGGATGATATTCATATTAAGGATGTAGCGGTTGGGGATGTTGTCCCAGAAGGGATTGTTGTTGAGAAGGATCTCGTGGAGGATCCTAACAAGACTGAAGGGATGACCGCTGAGGAATTGATAACCATGGTTAGGGTGACTACCAGAGGTTGGATTGGCCGGTCACTGCCGGAGGTTCGTTCGAGTTTGTAAAGATAGTAGCCCCTTTAACGCGGCTTACTCGTAAGGCTGAGAAGTTTGAATGGACGGAGAAATGCGAGAACAACTTTCAAGAACTGAAGCAAAGATTGGTGATGGCCCCTATGTTGGCATTGCCGGATGGAAAAAGGAGATTTTGTGATTTGTATTGACGCTTCGCATAAGGAATTAGGGTGCTCTTATACAGCACAACAAGGTACTCGCGTACGCGTCAAGAAAATTAAGGGAATATAAAATTCGATATCCCCATCCATGAGCTTGGGCTCATGGTAATAGTTTTGCCCTAAAGATTGGAGGCACTACTTGTATGATGAGAAGTGCAAGAATTACCTAAGCCATAAGTGCTTTAGTACATTTTCACGCAGAAAGAGCTCAACATGCGCCAAATGAGGTGGTTAGAGCTAATCAAGGATTACGATTATGAGATTCTTTATCGTTCGGGGAAAGCCAATGTGGTGGCTGATGCCCTTAGTAAAAAGGAGAGACTCAAGATGATAATGTCTTTGAGAGAGTTTATAAGAGATTTTGAGAAAATGGAAATAGAAGTGAAGGTAACCAGAGCCGGTACCGAAAAGCTGTTTGAGATTGCAATACAGCCTGAATTATTGGAAAAGAACATATTGTGCCAGAAAAAGTGATGAATGAAGGAATAGAGCCAATAAATAGATAAGAGATTAATACCGAGAAAGATGATAAGGGAATAATGAGGTATTCCTACAGAATTTGGGTTCCAAATGTTCAAGAGCTTAAAGATGAGATCTTAGATGAAAGCTAGTTTGAGGAATAAGATTTAGAGCAAACCCTGAACGTGATAGTCAGGGAGGTCGCCATCAAGATAGAAGGAACCCATAACACGATGAAGTGGAAAATGAGGATTTAAAATATGTAGGATGACCCCGATTATGGGGAGGAGGAGGGAATGTTCAGACTAAGGAAACAGAAGTCGAGTAAGGAAAGGAGACCCGAGACGGTACTCCTATACGAAAATTTATGGACCTGTCTAGACAGAACTTAGACTATTATCCCCAACCACCACCCTGAGGAAACAATACGGTGAGAAATTCTTTCAGGACCTTTAAGTCCCCAGCCAATGAGCAGCAGCCATGAATCTGAAGAATACCTAAAATTGTGCCACGTGCCCCTTTTCCTTTTCTCACAACCCCATTTTGTCCCGTTTTTATAAATTTAACGAACCATCGCGCAAATAAAATAATCCCGAAAAATTTCAAATAAATTTTTAAAATGTCACGAATAATTTAAAGTGATTAAAAATAATTTTTTCAAAAATTTTAAAGTATTTTTAAAACATAACTCGTACTCGCAGTTCATAATTAACAAACCGAGCTGCACTTAAAACAATTTCAGAAAATCATGAGAATAATTTTAAGATGTTATAAATATCCCAAAGTTAATTAAAACATAATTTTCAAAATTTTAAAACAATTTCTAAAACACAATTTATACCCGCTTTTTAACAATTAACGAAACAACGCGCGGGTGAAATTAATCCCAAAACAATTCCGAAACAATTTTAAAAAATTCTCGAAATATTCCAAACTTAAATAAATATGAGTTTCATGATTTTTAAAGAATTCTGGAATTAATACAGATTTTACAAATAAATGCACTCAGAAAATCTTACAGGGTTAATTAATTGATGAAATATTGATTTCTAAATTTTGTAAAATCCCAAAAATAATTATTGTAATTATAAAACCATAAAACTAATTTTAGAGACAATCCAAATATTTACGAATTTAAAATTGTAATAAAATCACCTTTAAAATTAAAACAAAACAATATAACTCAATCTTTAACTACACATTCCAATCATTTACACCAATAAATCACAGACAAATAGTATATATCAACATACTGCTGCCAAAACCAAGACACATATTTTATTTAATTAATACTTCTACAATTACATATTTAAATAATTCAAAATTATACGAGTCATTATACTGGATATTTGCAAAAAGTGTAAAACATCTAGGTGGAAAGTAGTTGAAGATAGAAATGGGCCTAATATGGATATATCTAAGTCGAAGGAATATAAAGTCCCAGCAAAAGTGTTGAGGTACTTTTCTTTGAAGCCATGGCTGCAAAGAATGTTCATGAGCTCTGATTATTCTAACTCAATGATATGGCATGCGTTAGCACGAAAAAAGGATGGCAAGTTGAGGCATCCGGTTGACGGCAAGGGCTGGAAGTCTCTAGATACCAAATATCCAGAATTCGGGGCAGAAATGCGAAATGTTAGGTTAGGATTAGCTGCCGACGGATTTAATCCATATCGGTCAATGAATATTTCTCATAGCACCTGGCTAGTTGTGCTAGTGAATTACAACCTTCCCCCTTGGTTAGTCATGAAACCTGAAAATTTAATTCTTTCAACCTTAATTCCTGGCCCTATTTATCCTAGCAACGAGATTGATGTTTATATGCAGCCATTAATCAAAGAATTGAAAGAATTATGGGAGGTTGGGATAGAAACTTATGATGCAAGGGTAGACAACACATTTAGGCTGCACGCAGTCCTCTTATGGACGATAAGTGACTTTCCGGGATATGCAGTTTTATCGGGTTGAAGCACGAAAGGTAAACTGGCCTGCCCTTCATGCCACTACGAGACCTCGTCAACATATTTAAAATATAGCAAGAAGGTGGTATATTTAAACCAAAGAAAATTTCTTCCTCCCGACCACAAGTGGAGGTCTGATAGGCGGAGATTCAATGGGAATGTAGAATTGCTAGGAAGTCCTGAACTGTTAACAGGAACAGAGGTTGAGAATCTTTTGTGTGGCTATGAAAATGACTTCGGGAAGCAACAGAAAAAACATAGGGGTTCTTCATCAGATTGCCCTTGGAAGAAAAAGTCCATCTTTTTCGAGTTACCATATTGGAGCAGTAATATGGTAAAGCATAACCTAGATGTGATGCATATTGAAAAGAACATTTGTGATAAAATTATGGGTACTTTATTAGATATCGGGGGCAGGATAAAAGATCATCTTAGTGCTCATCAAGATCTAGAAGAAATGGGGATTAGGAAAGATCTTCATCCAGTCAGATGTGATGATAACAAACATGTTAAAGTTAGGACAGCTAGTTTTGATATGACCAAAAAAGAAAAAGAAATCTTTTGTTCAGTTCTGATGAATGCTAAGTTACCCCACAGATTTGCCTCTAATATTAGTCGCTGTATTCAAATGAATGAGCGGAAGATATCGGGTTATAAGAGTCATGACGCACATTTTATTCTTCAATTTCTATTCCAATTTGCGGTGGTTAAAACTCTAAAACCTGAGGTAGAAATACCTTTAATGAGGTTGGGGGCATTTTTTCGGGGTATATGTGGCAAAGTCATCGAATTAGAAGATGTTGAGAAGTTACCAAATGAAATCATTGAGATACTTTGTGAACTTGAAATGATCTTTCCATCTGCGTTTTTCGACATAATGGTTCACTTACCAATTCACTTGTGTAAGGAAATCGAATTTGGAGGTCCGGTGCACTTAAGGTGGATGTTTGGAGTTGAAAGTTATTTGTGCAAGTTGAAATCCTATGTTCGAAATAGGAGCAAGCCAGAGGGGTGCATAGCTGAGGGGTACTTGGTTGAGGAATGTTTAACATTTTGTTCTTGATTTTTTGATGAGCAGTGTAAAAACAGAAGTGATCAGAAGGACTGTAACAAAGATGCTGGATATCCTATTGGATCTCGTAAAAGAAAAGATGGGAAATCTATACACCTAGAAGATAAAGTATGGACTAAGGCTCATTGATACATATTCAACTGTGACAACGAAGAAATCGAGAAGCTTAAAAAGTAAGTGTTTCTGGGAACAAAGAAAGCTGATCCAAATTTTATAAAACTGTAAACCATCATAATCTTGTGCTAATTTGGTGTTATTATAATTGTAGTGAGCACCGTAGCTTGGTTGAAAAAGATGCGAAGGTAAAGAAGTATAAACGTGAAAGAACACATGCAACTGAATTTCACAAGTGGTTAAAAGAGGTGGTTCGAAACAAAAATGACATATCAATGGAATTATCGTCTTTGGCAAGAGGGCCTCATCGGGCAGCTAAACAATTTACGGGTTATATTGTCAACGGGTTCAGATTTCACACCAAGCAGAGAGATAGTAGGTGTACTACACAGAATAGTGGTGTCTTCCTCACTGCTTTAACCACTAATTTCGCGACTGTTAAAGACAAAAATCTAATAGTTGGGGAAGTTGGTTATTATGGCGCAATTGAGGACATCATTGAGGTTGACTATTGGGGAGCACTGGCTGTAGTCATATTTAGGTGTTGTTGGTATCAAAAAGAAAAGGATTGTCATGGGTTAACAAGAGTGAATTTTAATAAATTATATGAAAAAGATGATCCTTTCGTTCTAGCTACACAAGTTCAGCAAGTCTTCTATGTAGAAGACCCTACTGAAAAGAATGTGCATTTTGTCATCAAGAAATTTCCGAAGGATCAGTATTCTGATGTAGAAGACGAGATAAATGTAGTAGTAGAAATCACCGAAGAACGATTACCTACAGATGATATCATGAGTTGGTGCAGAGATGACGTTCAGATAAAACAAATTCCGGTTACCCTTGATGAAGAAGTAGATAATAATGAAATCTGACAAAAAGAGAATTTATTTTCTCTTTATAGTTTTGCTACTTTGTAGTTATTTCATATTTTGATCAGTTTCAATTGTGGTAGTTTAAATTAAAAGAATCATTTGTATTCCTTAGTTGTAAAAGAATGTTGTATTTAGTTGAATTTTTTGCAAATTTGGTATTTTATTTCTCTTGTTCATAAAATCTGTTGTGTTTCCATTATTCGTGTTTTTTTTTGTTGTAAAATCTAATTGTGGTAGTTTAAGTTAAAAGAATCATTTGTAGTCTCTTATTCAAATATAAATGTGGTATTAAGTTCATTTTTTTGTTCTAGTCAGTGTTTCTATTATTCGTGTTAGTTTTTGTTGTATTTCCCTTTGTCATATTTGTGCACGTTTTAATTACTAATTTTTCTTAAAATGTTCTTATTTTCAAGATGGCGTCTAAGGATTACATTCTCAGATTTTTCCACAAGAGACAGTTTACAAAGACAAGATATGTTGGTGGTTTATGTAAGGAGATAGTGGAATATGTTGATTCTGATAGGTTCTCGTACACTATCGTGATGGAATATGTGAAGGATGATGTCAAATATGGAGAAATAGGCGGTGTTTATGTTAAAAAGGTGCCAACTGGTTGGAAGCTTATTGACAATGATCACGACTTACAGGAGTTTGTATAGACAATTGAAGGGGATAGGTTGGATTTTTATGTTGATGAGATTGTTGACAAATCTGTGGAGCCTAAGCCACAGATGCAGCCATATGTGATTGTGCGACCAAGAACTCATTTTTTTGAAGGTATATTTATTTTGTCGAGTTGCGTTCATATTTTTTGGTTATTACTCATGTATTGTGGTGTCAAAATAATATTTTGTATCCACTTAATGTACCAACAGGTTTAGAAGTAAAGCGTAAGTTTGTGACGATAGACGGACTGCAGAAACAAAGAACTAGCCGTCGTTTGCTTGTTGATAATCCCGAGGCTGAGAATGAGCAGGGAAACTCAAAGAAAGTTGTTCCAAAGGTAATAAGTTCAATTTGGTAGTTATTCTTCTACCATAACTGCCTTGAGTCTAACTTAAAATTTATGTTTTCTCTATCAGATAACAGAGTATGAGAAGAAAAGGATGGTGCATGTAGTAGATAATAAAAAGAAAATTGAAGAGTTGGGATTAAAAAGGATCGCTGATGGTCTGACCAATAAGAACAAAGAAAAAGTTCAAGTGGATGATGACTTGGAACTTGATGGGGAGTACGTTCCTGGATAAGATAGTTGTGAAGCTGAAGACGATGAAGACATGGTTGCTAAGAAGGTTGCTAAAGAAAAACAATCTTTCAAGATTAAAGCTAAAACGGTGAAGAAAGTGTCCAATCCTATTGGCAGGGCGCCAATGACACGTTCAAGGATCGTACGTCCTTCATCTACACAGGTACGTAATTTCATTTGTGTTGTGGACTTTTTAGCAGTTTTTGGTTCTTACACTATTTTTAATTGTGTTAATAACTACTAACAGTCTGTAAACTTACTCCATCCTCCATCTCGAAAGTCAACCCCTCCGGTAACTGAACCTCCGGTAACTGAACCTCCGGTAACTGAACCATCATCCCCTGTTTTACCACCTCCCCCTCCCTTTCTTAAAGATATATCACCAACCTTTCCTCAGAGAGTGGCACCACCAAAAAAGTATAGTAATCAGGGTATTGGTTCAATGGAGGCTTATAACTTGGTAAAAGAACGCCAGAAAATATTAGAAAAAGAAAAAAACCAAACTGATGATGGTGGTCAGCCATGTGAAGAAGAAACTCATGAGGAAGCCACATCTCCTGGTAATAACTATTTTTACTACTATTGGCTTGGTTCAACAATTTGAATAGGTTCTTGGCTTAATCTTTTTTACAACTTTTTGGTCCAGAAAAGAAGAGGAAGCGTAGAGGACCCACTTTAATGAAAGCTGTGTACACAAGAAAAGAAGATGAGAAGAAGATTATTAAGCTGAACAAGGAGTTGCAGGCCGTGGCCGATAATGACAAAACCTTGTCTGAATTCAAGGATTTTTTGGGGACATTAGGTAGGCAGTCTGTCCCCCTTGATTCAATTAACTGGCATAGAGTTCCTGAGCAACTGAAGGAGGATTTATGGAAATTTGTGAAGGTAAACACAAAAAATAATCTATGTATAATATCTATTTTTGTATTTTTGTTCATAGTATATGATTAAATTAAAATTGACACTCTATATCCCTGAGATGTAAAAGGCAGCTAATAATTTAACTTAATTTATTTAGACAAAATATGAGATTCCCGAAGAGGGAAGAACTTATACATTAAGGACCATTGGTGCTCTGTGGAGGCTGCACAAAAGCTGAGTTAAGTAGAGTCATTATCTTGCTTATGATAATGATGACGACAGGCTGAAAAACAAGCCTAATGTCATTCCACTTGAAGAATTCAAGGTGCTTCTTAAATATTAGGGGAATGAAGAAGTTCAGGTATATGTATTTATTTATCAATCACTTAGCTAGATGTCCACCTTATCACAATGTTTTTTTGAAAAATTGGTGGAACTTATTTTATATTTCTGCACCTTATTGGATAATCAGGATCGAGCTAGGAAAAATGCGAAAAATCGTACGTTGATTGTAGAAACACACACAGCTGGTCGTAAAAGTTTTGCTCAAATTGGCGAGAAAATTGTATGTCCAGCGCTTAAAAATTGATTTCCTTTTCTCTGTTTTAATCATCGCATTTCTGTTTTCTTGCATTATATTGGTTTGGCATAATGCCATTCTTTGCATTTTTCACAGAAAGAGGAAAAGAAAATTGATCCATCTGAATTAGCTCTAAAAGATGATATTTACTCAAATTCTCGCAAACGGGAACCAGGACGACAGTATAAGGTACCAATGCAATTTACTTAATTGTTTTAGTCATTTCCATCTTTACAATATCATATAGTTTTTATTATTCAGAGTGGCACTCATTTTTAATGTGTTTGTATTATTGTTTATTGGTAGACTCCCAATGCTGAAAATATCACTGGTGATGACCAAGTCATAAAACCCAGCCATAGTCCCAATTGGCTTCTGGGCAGATCTGGGAAATGTAGAAAATTGAAAAAGGATCAGCAACAACAGCTTCTTAGTTCCAGTATTACTCCTACTGATATGGAGGATTTGAAGAAGACAATAAGGGAAGAATTGATGGCTGAAATGCAGGAGATGGTAGATAAAAAGGTTTCTGAAAAAGTTACCAAGGTCATAGTAAATCTTGGAGAAATCAATCCAGATTTTAAACACATTAATCTTGAAGAATTATGCGCGGACAGTGATGAAAGTGAGGACAACAAAGAAGAAGAGGATGGTGATTGTGAGCCTGAAAGTGACGAGGACGATCTTAATGAAATTCATGATGCTTAATGTTGTTCAGTACTTTTATTTTATAAATGTGTGCTTTTGGTATATTGCTACTTAGACATGAAAATAGACTATGTTTTGTCTAGATTTATGGTGTAACGACGTAGGTCGACTATGTGTTTAGACTTTGAGATTTAGTACTAGACATGGTTGCAAGATGATCTTCTGGTATAAGCCATTTCTTGGGCCTTATTGACTTGTATTTTGTTGGATTTGCCATCTGGCCGGAATTGGAAATGTGACTTGTGATTTTGGGATGGTTTTTGACATTTCAAACAGGATATTGCAACTTAGAGTAATAAAAAGTGTTGCAAATTAATATTGCTAAAACTATTAAAAAGCATTACAATATGAACACAAGTGTTGCACTACAATGTTGCTAAAACTATTAAAAGCATTATAATAGGAACACAAGTGTTGCAGTACAATGTTGCTAAAAATGATAAATTATGCCAATAGGGAAAAAGTGTTACATAAAAATGTTGCAAAAAATTGACTTTTGTAATATATTAGACTCCAAAATGTTACAAGAAAGTGTTGCAGTATTTTATTGCAACACCATCAATATGTTGCTAAAACTGGAAAAAATGTTGCAATAAAGCGAGTTATTGTGACACATTTAAATGTTGCAATAAGTCCAAAAAATGTTGCTGCAACGCCAAATTTTAGTAAAAATGTTGCAAAAACCTCTATTGTAACATATTTGGTATCTTTTACTACACTTTTTTGGGGTTGTAATAGCCCATATATGGTGTTGTGACTTTCTTCCTTTGTTATTAAACTATTGCTGACCATCCTTGAAAACCCTGCTAGTGAGAAGTCACATCACTCTGATAAGAGTTTCTTAACTCAAAATCCTTGATTGATGATTTAAACCCCTTTGTATAGATCTTTATAAAGTTCTCCTTTGCATCAGTTTTATAAAAGTTAATTGCTCTTTAAATAAAAGAATTTTTTCTTGAGAATGGTGAATTGGACTAAGACGCAAGTCCCTTTCACACTTATTATGTTAGGCTTAAAAGATGCCTAGGGATCCCATTAAATTGTTAAGAACCCATCGAGGTTCGGGATTGCTTCGCGGCTGATCACCGGCTGTAATCCGTAGCGTCATAAAATGATTTTGAGCAATGATTTGGTTACAAATATTTTGACTTGAATAATGATGCCATACACCTCAATTTTCAGTTATAAATTGCTATGATGTTAAATTCTGTCTTATGATATACCTTGCTGAGCGTTTGGCTCACTTCTTGTTTTTCATTTATGTCATTCCAGCCAGCAAGTATGGTTAGATTCTAGCAGACTGCTCGTAATTCTACCGGTGGAGATGCTGAGGCTTATGTGAGAGCTCAGGTAGTATAGTTGGCGTTTGTGTGAGGACCGGTAGCTTTAAATATAAGTTGTAATAGTTGTAGTGTTGGACTGTTCAAACCCTGAACCTTTACGATCTTGGATTCTGTTGTTAACAACCGTTTGTAATAACTTTGTATTTATTCAGTTATATTTTGTTAGTGTTATTTTGGGGTTGTGACAGGTCTTGGTATCAGAGCTAAGGTTTAGAGTCCCTGAATAGTCCATATAGGTTATAGGAAATATATATATATATAGGAAATGCGTGAGTGTAAGTAGATATTATTCAAGTAATTTGCTAATATTTTCCTTCGTATAAATTGTTTCTCAGCAAAGGATGCATTCTTCTTCGTCCTCGGCGCCATCCGACACTATAGCATTCTCCATGTCCGCTGACTTGAGGCTCCAATATGATAGGCTCCAAGGGAAGTATGACCGACGTATGGAGCGACTGGATGTGGCTTTCCAGGATGATACCCAGCTTAAGGAGGAACCTAAGGCGCAATTGATTGCGAGACTCGAGTCCTTGACGCAGTTCGTTAACACTAAGCTTGGGGAGATGCCATCACACTGTAACCGCAGCAGCCAGTACACCATCTAGATGGTAGTAGATGAACTTCGGGGCATTGTGAAGGTGCTTCAGGGAGAGCAGTGGGTAGAGATCCCGATAGCCCGAGATGCTAACGAGGAGACCTAGGTTGATGACTGTTAGGCCGAATTAGGAGCCAGACTTCCTATTCCCTTTCTAGTTGGCTACCCTTTATGTTGATTGTATTTCTCGAACTATGTAGTTTCTGCATTTCTTTTTAGAACTATGATGTCGTTGACTTTTAAAAATTCTAACCTTGATTGGTGGTGTTGTAAGATAACTTTGTTTTAATGCTTAATGCACTATCGTTTCGTTTCATTTCATTATCGTTCAATTTAGCTTCACTTTTACTTCTAGAATTGTATATCAACTCATTAACTAAATCTGAATGCATGTGATTCCCTTAATTTCTTGTCACATTTGTTTTGATTGTTATTCCCTTAACTACCTTATTAAACCTTTTATATCAGAATCATACTTGCGATTATCATAATTGTTTCGAGCTTCCTTATGTAATTCTGTTGTTCAATTTTGCCTATATTTTTGCTTTCCTGCTTATATTCATGTATAACTTTGCTAAAATCTAGACATCATGTGATCAAATTAACCCTGTGATAACCTAGCTTTGAAATATCTGTCATAATCATATCTTCTTGTTACCAATTTTCTTTTCAGAAATATGCCTCCTAAAAAGATAAAGCAAACCAATACTGCTTCTGCAACCGACCCCAATATCCTTCGAATATTGGAAGTTCTGCAACAACAGACTAATGGAATTGCTCAACAATAACAAACTCTTCAACAACAATTCCAACAACAACAATTTCGAAACCAAGAGAATCATGATCAACACCAATATCAACCAGATCCACCCGAGCTTCCTCAACAAATTGTGATTTTCAAAACTTTTCAGAATGTGAACCCTCCAGCTTTTCATGATACCACTGATCCCGTAGTATCCAACACTTAGATAAGAGAAATGGAGAGATCTTTCGAATTGGTTCGACTAGGGGAAGAACAGAAGACCATCTATGCCGCATATTTCTTGAAAGGGGAAGCAATTTATTGGTGGGATTTAGTCAAAGCTTTGGAAGAAGTTCAACCGGTTACGTGGACTAGGTTCAAGGAGTTATGCTTGGAAAAATATTACCCCCGGTTTATGCAGAAACAGATGGAGATGAAATTCCTGGAATTGAAACAAGGAAGTATGAAAGTTTTGGAATATGAGAAGAAGTTTACCGAATTGTTAAAATTTATGACTAAGTATACGAATACTGATGAAGAGAAGGCTCAAAGGTTTCAACAATGGCTCGAATATTGGATTCGAGATAGAGTGTCGATGTTTGAGATTGGTACCTACGCTGGGGTAGTCCAGAAGGCAGCATTGATTGAAAGTAATGAAGCATAATCCAGAAAGGGAAGAGATATTAAGAAGAGGAAAGTGTTTCATCAGAAGGAGATGTTAGAATCAGGGAACCAGCAAGATAGAAATGTGAAGAGAATTGGATTCCAGAAAGGATGAAATGCACGTAAGAAAGGGGACGTGAACAAGAGACAAGACAATAAAGGAAACCATCAACAGAATCAGGGTCAAGCGAATGATGACAAACAGCCAAGGGTCAAATGTAGGTATTGTGGGAAAAGCATCCAGGAATTTGCAACAAGCTCAACATGACATGTTATCGATGTAATCAGAAGAGACATTTGGCCAATAAGTGTAAAGTGCAGAAACATGGAGTAACATGCTACAAGTGCGGAAAAGTTGGACATATCTCCAAGGAGTGGAGGTCCACCGGATATCAAGAGCATGATGAATATAGCCAGCACCAGCACCGCATCACTACCAAAAATGTTGACGTTACCTCCACCACCTTTAGAGACTCTATAAGCATTAGCAAGAACTTTTAATCTGAAGATGAAGGATGTTGTTCAGAATTCTGAGGTGATAACAGGTTAGCTTTCGATAAATAGTGTTGAAGCTAAATTATTGATTGATTCAGGAGCTACAAAGTCTTTTATATCAGAAACTTTTGCTAATAGATTAAACTATGATAAGAAGGGTATGAGTGAAGCGATGAACATTGTAATTTCCAATCAAGAAAAGATACCTGTGAGTCAATTTTGCCCTCAAAGATGAGATTGACATCTCTGGGCATAAGTTTTCAATTGACTTGATACTTTTCAAGTTAGGGGAGTTTGATATAATATTAGGAATGGATTGGTTAGGAAAGAATAATGCTCAGATAGATTGTAGATCTAAGAAGGTCTATCTTCGAGCAAGGAATGGGAGTAAGGTGATATTTAAGGGCCAGAAGCAAGAGCAGCTATTTCTCATCGCTATTCAAGCAAGCAAGCTACTTAAGAAAGGTTGTGAAGCATATTTAGCCTATGTAGTAGATTCAAAAAAGGGAGTTTCTAGCATGGAGGATATTCCAGTAGTGAGAGAGTTTCCCGATGTGTTTTCAGAGGAATTACTAGGACTACCGCCAGATCGACAAATTGAGTTTGAGATTAATCTTGCCCCAGGAACTGAACCCATTTCGAAGGCACCTTATAGAATGGAACCAGCAGAGATGAAGGAGTTAGTGACTCAGATACAAGAACTTTTGGATAAAGGAGTCATAAGGCCCAGTACCTCACCATGGAGAACGCCAGTTCTTTTCGTAAAGAAGAAAGACGGAAGCATGAGACTCTGTATCGACTACTGGGAGTTGAATAAAATGACGATTAAGAATCGGTATCCGTTGCCGAGAATAGACGATTTATTTGACCAACTGAAAGGAGCAAAATGTTTTTCAAAGATTGATTGGAGGTCGGGATACCACCAATTAAAGATTAAACCAAAAGATATCCCAAAGACGGCATTTAGGACGAGGTATGGACATTATGAGTTTTTAGTAATGCCTTTCGGATTAACAAATGCCCCTGCAGCTTTTATGGATATGATGAATCGAGTTTTCAAGAAATACTTGGACCAGTTTGTTGTGGTGTTCATTGATGATATTTTAATATATTCAAAGATGGAAGAAGAGCATGAGCAACACTTGTGGATAGTTTTGGAGATTCTTAGATAAGAGAGGTTGTATGCAAAGTTCTCAAAGTGTGAGTTTTGGTTAAAAGAAGTTCAATTTTTAGGACATATAATTGGAAGTGAAGGAATTAGGGTGGACCCCGTAAATATCGAAGCAATTGTGAGTTGGGAGAGACCAAAGACTCTTACGGAAGCAAGAAGTTTTCTAGGATTGGCTGGATACTACAGAAGGTTCGTAAAGGATTTCTCAAAGATCGCTACGCCGTTGACCAAGTTGATAAGGAAGAATCATAAGTTTGAATGGAATGCAGAATATGAAGAAAGCTTTCAAGAGTTAAAGCAAAAATTGGTGACCGCGTTGGTATTAGTACTACCCAACGGCAAAGGAGATTTTTTGATATATAGCGACGCTTCGCATAAAGGACTAGGCTGTGTGCTAATGCAACATAATAAGGTGATTACATATGCATCACGACAGCTTAAACCTCATGAATTAAAATACCCAATCCATGATCTGGAATTGGCATCCATAGTGTTCGCACTCAAGATATGGAGACATTACCTGTACGGGGAGAAGTGTGAAATCTTTACGGATCATAAAAGCCTGAAGTATATATTCACCCAGAAGGAACTCAACATGAGACAACGGAGATGGTTGGAGCTAATCAAGGATTACGACTGTTCGATACATTACCATCCAGGAAAGGCAAACGTAGTCGTCGATGCCTTGAGTAGAAAGGAAAGATTGAATGCGATAGCCATGTCAAGGGAATTATCTGAGGAGATGGAAAGATTTGAGTTAGAACTCTATATTTACGGGATGTCGTAAGAGTTTCGTCATGGCATGACTTTTCAGCCAGAACTATTGCAGAAGATAAAGAAATGCCAAGAAGAAGTGATGAGTAGAGAGAATAATCAACTGACGGGGGAATAGATATGTACGAAGAAAGATGAACGAGGAATATTAAGATTTGCATCAAGGATTTTGATCCCTCAAGCGATTGAATTGAAGAACGAGATACTACAGGAAGTGCACAACTCGAAATTTTTGATCCACCCGAGGAGCACAAAGATGTATCAAGATTTGAAAAAGAAAATTTGGTGGCCAAACATGAAAAGAGAAATTACAGAATGGGTCTTAAGTGTTACACTTGTCAAAAAGTAAAAGCGGAACATCAAAGATAGAGCGGATTGATTCAACCATTAAAGATTCCTGGGTGGAAATGGGAAATTATCGCCATGGACTTCATAGTCGGATTGCCTCGAACAAAATCCGGACACGACGCCATATGGGTTATAGTTGGTCATCTTACGAAATCGGCACATTTCTTACCCATCAACGAGAAGACTTCATTGAATAGGTTGGTTCATATGTACGTACGTGAAATTGTGTTACGATACGGCGTTGATAGTTTCATATCGAGATCCACGATTCAATTCGAGATTTTGGAAACAGTTTCAGGAAAGTTTGGGCATAAAGTTAAATATGAGCATCGCATATCATCCTCAGACGGACGGTCAGATTGAGCGAACTATACAAACAATTGAAGACATGTTGCGCAGCTGTGCAATCGATTTCGCTGGGAGTTGGGATGATCACTTACCACTCGTAGAGTTCTCGTACAACAATAGTTACCACTCCAGCATCGGAATGCCTCCATATGAAGCCTTATGCGGAAGAAAGTGCAGATCTCCGACAAATTGGGATGAGGTAGGAGAAAGAAAAGTTCTCGGCCCTGAATTGGTTCAGCAAATGAAGGAAACAATCGCCTTAATTCAGAAGAGACTAATTAATTCTCAAGACAGATAAAGGAAGTATGCTGATCCTTCCCGAAAGGATGTGAGTTTCCAAGTGGGTGAAGTTGTATTGCTGAAAGTGTCACCATGGAAGGGTTTGACTCAATTTGGGAAAAAGGGGAAATTGGCACTGCGTTATATTGGTCCTTTTGAAGTTCTAAATCAAATAGGAAAAGTATCCTCTGAGTTAGCACTACCGCCTCAATATTAACATGTTCATAATGTATTCCACGTGTCTTTGCTCAAAAAGTATAATCCGGATGTCAATCATGTGATAGAGTATGAACCGTAAGAAATTCAGAAAGATTTATCTTACGTGGAGCAACCTGTCAAGATACTCGACTGGCAAGAGAGGAGCCTTAGAAATAAGTCAGTAAAATTGGTAAAAGTGCTTTGGAGGAATCCCAAGGTCGAAGAATCGACATGGGTGCTAGAGTCTGATATGCGTAATCGATTTCCTCACTTGTTCTCCTAGATTTTGAGGACAGAATCCTTTAAGGGGGAGAGGATGTTACAACTGGTATATTTCTAGTTGAATTATGTGTATATATATTTATATATCAAGAGCGAGTCAATTATGTGCTTTTAGAGTCTTAAGGGTCATACTTTGTGAGTTGTAAATTAAATATTTATTTGGAATTTTTTTTGAGAAAAGGAATGCCTTTATTTGAGTAATTTGTGATATATTATTAAAGATATTAGTTTATGGAAATTCTTTATATAAAAACTTGTTTCCTTAAAATTCTCGAAAGTGATCTCAAAAAGTTTCTAAAATCCTAAACTATTTTATTGTATGACTTTTGGGATTTAAAGATTTATATTTTTATTTATAAAATTCTTTCTATAAAATGATATTTGATTTTTTTGATTAATAATTTTCCATTTACCATGATAACCTTGCATGCAAAAATCCACTCGATTGAAGGGAGGGGTATTATTGTCAAATCCAACCCTACTAACTTCACGTTAACTAGTCAATTTCCTAAGTTGCACTTGCATGCAAACCTTGTTAGTTTTGGAAGAGGGATAAAAAGGTAAATATATATTCCACTATCATCAAATCACCACCATATTATCACCTTGTGTCATTTTCACTACTTACACACTTCAACTCACTCACCTCCCTCATCTCTTCTCTCTCTCGGCCTAAGCCAAGCCCCCTTGTTCTTTTTCTTAATCTTTTCTTCAAAAGTTCTTCCAACAAATCATTCTCTAAGCCTTTATCTGTTGTGCATATGTTTTGTACTTGATGATTTCATTAACAAAACACCTAAGTAGATTTTACTTAGTGAAATAATGTAGCACTCGACGGATAAGAATTATAGTCCCGACGGATAACTCATCATAGTCCTGACGGATGATGACTTATTATCCATCGAGTGAGTAGCTTATGTAATAATGAGTCTGTAGCACATTTCTGCATACACCTTTGTATAGATTCTATAGTAGCATATAAGTCATCTTGACTTTAACTAGATATGCAAAATAGGTTGATTAATTGTACATAAATGATGTCTTGTAATTCTGCATAAGTGAAATGAAGTCAAGTGCCAAAATAGTTACCGATGGATGATTAACAAAGCCATCGACGAATTATCAAATGGCTATCAACGGATGTTTAATATAGTAGTCGACGGATGATCAATGAAGCCATCAATGGATGATTATAAAGTCGACGGATGATCATGTACCCAACGGATAAAGAATTCAAACATCAGTTGACAGCGACAACTGGTCACATGCGTCGGGATGTATGCAAAAAGGAATGAGGAAGCCTATTACTGGGTAATAGAGAACAAAGTAGCAAAGCATCAAGATTGATAGTTTTTATGATGATTCTATCTTTTGACTTTGTAATCTTGGTAATATATAAACCAAGAAGTAGCAAATAGAAACATAATCTGAGATACAAAAAATGTGAGAAATCTTTGTAAGCAGAATTATTAGCATTTCTCTGTATTCTCAGTAGTTCAAATTTGTAAGCAGCTGTGAGCACTCTTGCACACAGAGTTCTCTCGATATAATATATATCTCTGGTGGAATTGTTTAAATCCACCAGAAAGTTTTTAAAGACTCTTGTTTTTAATTACTTATGTTTTGATTCAATTAAGTTTTTATTCCGCATTATGCTAATCAAAACACTTATATTAGTATTCGAGTTTGAACATTTTTATTTTAAATAAAAGGTTCAAGAATTCCATTCAACCCCCCTATTGTAATTCTTGTTATATTGTTAAGGGACTAACAATTGGTATCAGAGCGAGCTCTTAATCTACAAAGAGTTTAAAGATCAAAACAATTTAGCAAGATGAACAAGAAAGACGTTGGAGTCAAGATTCCTTTTCTAGATAAAGATAATTACCATCATTGGAAGGTAAAGATGCATCTTCATATGCTTTCTCAAGATGAGGCCTATATGGACTGCATAGAAAGAGGCCCTCATGTTCCAATGAGAGATGCAACAGGAAATGAGCCATCAGTTCCCAAGCCAAGGCATGAATGGTCTGATCCTGACATTGAACAAGTCAGGAAGGATAAAAAGGCCATGAATATTCTGTTTAATGGAGTTGATGCAGACATGTTTGACAACATTATCAACTGCAAAACTGCCAAGAAAGTCGGGGATACTATACAGATAATCTGTGATGGCACTGAGCAAGTTAGAGAAAATAAGGTGTAGCTCTTGATTTAGCAATATGAGCATTTTCACAATGAGGAAAGTGAGTCTCTCACTGATATTTTTAGTAGGTTTCAAAAACTACTAAATGCTCTTAAGTTGCATGGAAGATTCTATCAGACTAAAGACTCTAATATGAAATTCCTTAGATCTCTTCCAAAGGAATAGAAACCAATGACAGTCTCATTAAGAAACTCACAAGATTATAAGGAGTTTACTTTGGAGAGACTGTATGGCATCCTGAAAACCTATGAGCTTGAGATATAGCAGGATGAAAGGATGGAGAAAGGGAAGAAGAAAGGAGGATCCATTGCACTAGTTGCTGAGTTGAAAAAGGAGAAGGAAGTGAAGATGGAAGCTGTTGAATCAACTTCAAAGGTCTGTGAGAACAAGGGCAAGGGGCTTGCAGTAGAAAATGAAGATTCATTGAGCCAAGATGACATGGAGGACATTGATGAGCACCTAGCATCTCTTTCTAGGAGATTTTCCAAGCTCAAGTTCAAGAAGAACTTTGGAGCAGCCAAGCCAAATAGAAACATGTTGGATAAGTCAAAATTCAAATGTTTCAAATGTGGCTTGGCAGGGCATTTTTCCAGTGAGTGTAGAAAGTTAGATTCCAGTAAGAAAAAGTTTGAGTCTGTGGATTATAAGCAAAAATACTTTGATCTACTCAAACAAAAGGAAAGGGCTTTTATTACACAAGAAAATGACTGGGCAGCAAATGGTTTGGATGAAGATGAAGATGTCAGCTATGTCAATCTAGCCCTAAAGGCCAAGTCTGATGAGACAGAGACAAGTTCCTCAAGCAATCAGGTAATTACCACAAACCTTGCACATTTATCTAAAGCTGAGTGTAATGATGCCATAAATGACATGTCTACAAAATTATATCATTTGCGTGTTATACTTAAGTCTCTTACTAAAGAAAATGCTAAAATCAAAGAAAACAATTTATTTTTAAGTGAGAGGAATAATGTGCTTGAGTCTCAGTTTATTGATTTTGAGAAATTAAGAATTGAGTGTAAAATTGCCAAGGAGGAATTAACTGAGTCCTTGAAAAAAGAAGAAATTTTAAAGAAGCATCTCGAGCGTGAACAAGAGGTGATTAAAACTTGGAAAACATCCAGGGATATCCATGCTCAAATCACCAAAGTTCAAGGAATTAAGTCTTTCTGTGATGAAGCCTGGAAAAAGAACAAAGAGAAACTAGAACCTAATTTGGTAGATGGACTGCTAACAGATGTAGACTCGACGGATGATGAGGACTATCCGTCGGATAACAAAAAGTGTTATTCGTCGAATGATGAAAATCTTCATCCGTCGGCTGTGAGCAAGCCCATTAGCAAAACCAAACTAATCAAGCTGAATGAGAAGTATGGGTCTGTTTCCAAGAATTTTGTTTCAGGAGAGTCAAATCAAGTTAAGAAAGGGAAAAAGTCTAATGTTGGTCACATGACTGTCAAATAGTTAAGTGACAGATTTGAGAAAATTGAGGTAAAAACAGAGACTAAAAGGAAAAACAATAGGAATGGTAAAGTGGGGATTAACAAATACAATAACTACACACCTGATAAATATGCTCCTAGAAAAATTTGTGTCAAGTGTGGTAGTTGTCACACCCCCAACTTAAATAGCGAAATAAATATAGCTATTACATCTTTTTAATGAAGAATACACAACCAAAATCCAAGATCTTACAGTTTAGGGTTTGGAACAGCCCAACACTACCAACTATTACATTTGATTACAAATACCGAGTCCTCACACAACTATTATTACTTATTCTACCTGAGCTCGAACATAAGCATCAGCATCACAGGTCTTACGGGCAGTCTGCTTGAATCTAACCATAGCTGCTAGCTGTAATATAAGGGTAAAGCAAGAAGTGAGCCAAAAGCTCAACAAGTGCTAATAGTACAACGCAAAACATAAATCGAGATATACCTTTAGGAATGACAATGGAAAGACATAATCAATGATAACGAGAGATTAAACTTATGTGAGTTGGCATCATTTTGCTTGCATCAAAACAAATTTTAAAAATCATTCTTAATCAAAATCATTTTATGACGCTACGGATTACAGCCGGTGATCAGCCGCGAAGTAATCCCGAACCTCGCTGGGTTCTAAAACATTATTGGGAATCCCTAGGCAACTTTTAAGCCTAATATAAGTGTGGAAAGGACTCGCGTCTCAGTCCAGATCCACCATTCAAGAAAACATTTGTCCCCCTTTGGGACTGAAAAATCCACCTTTTATTCATTTCGAAAACTGATGCCGATTTATGACAAAATCTCTTTTGACTGAAATCATTTTTATCAGGGGATTATAGATCAACTTGAAACACTGGAATTCTGACTCTAAATCTCAGGGCCATGATCTACTAGACTTTACTATATTAGGGTAATCGAGAGATTTCCATAAACAAGAATTTTGACAAGGAAATTAAGCAAGGCTATTGGATAATATGAAAGAGTAATGCCAAACTAGGCTTAAAGCAATGGTTGTAGACAAGGTATAGGTATTAGAACATCAAGGAGATAAGCATCACTGGTTCCAATAGGATAGAGGTGCTAAAATATAAAGGAAGTGATCATCAGCTCAAGATATAACAGGGCATCAAGCTTTAGGGTAAGGATAGGGTTATCAAACAATCATGAATGAATTTAAGAAAAGATTGGCTTTTAGATATCAAGATAAAGTTTCTATCGAGGTTATTTCAAGAGTTGAATCAAAGCATCAGGGTGCAACATCAAGATTTCTCAGGGATCAATAGCATGATAATCAAAAGGATCAATAAGGTATTATAACACATCTCTATTTTATCATGGCATTAAACTATCATGAAAGACTTTTGAACTACTTGCAATACGTACTCGAGGGTTCATGGCATCTCTATGTAACTCAAAGATAAACAAAAGATACTCTTGATTTAAATATATCAAAATGACTCAGGATAATTGCATCGATATATATATGAACTGGTTACAGTAAATGCGAAGGTCAAGTTGAATCACTTGCCTTGAGATAGACTGGTCTGGTCTGACTGGTAGGAGCAACAACTGGAGCTTCACTCGACTTTTATGGCAAGTTTTCCCTCGTCTCGAGATCCTACATAAATAATAATAATCCTCATTATAATATATTCTTTTCATCTTAACCTATTTACAACCCGAAATTAAACATGGATGGCACTTAGGCCTATACACACTTAATTCATATCCAACATTTATATTTTCAAATGTACACACGTAGCCACATAATCACATATCGTATATTAATACCAAATAACATCATATACACCATAATGCCACACTAGGCTTGGATGATCTCGACTCACCACTTAAGTTACTTGGTCGCTAACTAAACGAAGTCTTCGAATTTGGGCTTCCTAACTCAATGTGCCTTTCCTAAATTATCCAAAACCTATTGACCCTCACTTGTGCCTTTTGTTCTACTGACCTTATACTATCTTACAACTATGGTGGTCGACCTTATACTCACTTCTAAGTGTCCTAAAACTATGTGATAAGTGAAAGTGCTCACTGGTGCAAATTTCAGAATGGTAACTAAGGTTTCTTGAGTGCATTAGACACTCTTAAACTACAAGTTTTTCTTCAAAATTTTTACACAAGACTCTCCTGACCTAAGGGCATCTCACAAGCTTGATGTGGCTCAAAGGCCTGGCTTGGGCCTTCTTGGGCCTAAGCTAAAAGTCCAAGGTTCCCCTGTTTTTCTGGGCAGAAAATGCCCTGACTTGAGTTAACTTGTGACACATGGTTCTAGCTCATATCCTATGAACTATGGTTGGAAAAACTTCTCTGACATACCCTCTAACTAAGGCCCAATTGGGCCTAATGAGGGCCTACCCATGACATGGCCAAATCTCCCTATTTCTAAGTTGCAACAAAACTGTCCCCTGCTGGACAGATTTTGTTATTCTACTTGTGCACCTAACCAAATGACATGCAAACCTCCAACCAACTCCTAAAACCTATTATATACTCCCCATACTAACTTCTGGTGGCTTGGGCCTCAAAGTGCACATCAATGACATGGTCAAAACTCACTCTAAACTCAGGGTACTAAACTGATTTTTCTGCAGAAACTATAACTCTCATTTTCCAAGGTTTTGACTTGACAAACCCAATTATCAACAACTAAATACTTAAACCAAGACCTATACTTGGTGTTCTACTGAACTAACTCCCTTTTTCTCAAAATACCCTTGGTGAGATCATCCTTACCTATGGTGCAACTATGGCAAAATAAAAGAGACTACTCTTAACAAATCATAAACCTTTATGCTTTTGAAACAACAAGATATATATTTTTATAAAAGATAACCACAAATTATTACCATGCAACAAGAAGCATAAATCCATATTATCACATTATTCCTACTGAAATTAAGGCTCACTAACAAAATCTTTTCCAAATGGTCAAAATCTTACAACAAACTAAGAGAATTCCACATGCATGCATGCCTTCGGGTTTTTCAAACCAAAACAACATATTTTCTACATATATTCCATCTTAAAATTGACATGCAAGCCTAGCCTATGGTATACCTAGATGATCACTTAGCATGCAAGGAGTTTTATCAAATTTTCACCACCAAATTCAAGTCATTATCACATAAACATGCAAAAATTGATCAAAACTACAAGAATGATTTCAAGGACCATTCATTCGGCTCCCATATGGTCATGGCCGAATGAAATGGATGGAAATGGCCATTAAATCATCAAGATTTTCCTTCTCATGACTTGGCACTTATCCATTCATTGTAGTCCTCTCAAAAACAACCTTAAATCCATAAGAATCAAGATTGTATTTTGAGTTTCACTAAAACCTTTACACGCAACTTTAAAACTTAAACTTTTTACTCAAAACTCTTTGGAATATATGTGATCATGATATAGGAAGTAATATTTACTTGTATGGGAGGTGGGAACTTGAATGTGGAATGAAGAAAAGGGGAGGGGGTAGGATTTCGGCAAAAAGCCGAGAGGAAAGGTGGGAGGAGGGAGAGGAGAGGGAGGAAAAATGTAGAAATGGTGGAGTGATCATCATGATTGTTTGGTTTTTATTTGCCCACAAGTGAGTGGATGTGAGAAGTTACAAGAGTAACCCTCTAGCCAAAGTTAGGCAAGTTTGCATGCAAGGTCAAGGAGGTAATTTGGCTAGCAAATTGTGAGTTAGTGGGGTGGTTATTGACTCTTTAGCCCTTTGGTTAAATAGAAGAGAGTTTGCATGCAAGGTTATTCATGTAATTTGATAATTATTAAGCAACTAATTTCCAAAGATTTATTTTTATATAATAAAGTACAAGTTCAAAAATTATAAAATTTATACCATAAAATAACTTGGATTTTTAGAGACTTTATAAAATCATTTTCAAAATTTGTGTACAAAATGTCTTTTAAAAGAAAATTTTTTCCAAAGCTTAGAATATTCCTTATAAATCAAAAATAAAGAAATTAAATAAATTCTTGCTTTGAAAAAAATCATATACTACCCAGAGCAAATTTAAAATGCAGAAATTTTCACTCACACAAACGTACAAGCATTGAATATATTTTTATTTAACTTAATATTATTCACAAATAATATTACATAAAATGCCGGTCGTAACATCCTCTCCCCCTTAAGGGATTCTGTCCCCAGAATCTAAGAGAACAGATGAGGATACCGGGAACGCATATCAGACTCTAACTCCCAAGTCGACTCTTCGACCTTAGGGTTCCTCCAAAGTACTTTTACTAACTTTACTGATTTATTTCTAAGACTCTTTACTTGCCAGTCGAGTACTTTAACCGGTTGCTCCACAAATGACAGGTCTGCCTGAATTTCTACAGGTTCATATTCTATCACATGGCTAGCGTCAGGATTGTACTTCTTAAGCAACGACACATGGAACACATTATGCACATGCTGATACTGAGGTGGTAAGGCCAACTCGTAGGCCACCTTTCCTACTTGACTCAAAATCTCAAAAGGACCTACGTATCTAGGTGCTAACTTTCCTTTCTTGCCAAATCTTATCAACCCTTTCCTAGGTGACACTTTTAGTAACACAGCTTCGCCAATTTGGAATTGAACATCCTTACGCGCTGGATCTGCATACTTCCTCTGTCTATCTTGAGCAGCAAGCAACCTTTTCTGAATTAACTTGACTGAGTCATGCAACTGTTGTACCAATTCTGAGCCGAGAATTCTTCCTTCTCCTACTTCATCCCAACTTGTTGGTGATCTACATTTTCGCCCGTACAAAGCTTCATATGGTGGCATGCCGATACTGGAATGATAGCTATTGTTATATGAAAATTCAATCAATGGCAGGTGGTCGTCCCAACTTCCAGCAAAATCGATTGCACAACTGCGCAACATGTCTTCAATTGTTTGAATTGTTCTTTCACTCTGGCCATCAGTCTGCGGGTGATACGCCGTGCTCATATTCAACTTCGTGCCAAGACATTCCTGGAATTGCTTCCAGAATCTTGAGTTAAATCGGGGATCTCTGTCTGAAACTATTGATACAGGTACTCCATGCCTTAATACGATTTCGTGCACATACAGATGAACCAACTTGTCCAGTGACGACTTCTCATTTATTGGAAGGAAATGCGCCGACTTCGTAAGACGATCAATTATAACCCATATTGCGTCATGTCCGGACTTTGTTCGCGGTAGTCCTACTATAAAGTCCATAGCGATGTTTTCCCATTTCCATTCTGGAATCTTCAGGGGCTGAATTAATCCGCTTGGTCGTTGATGTTCTGCCTTTACTTTCTGACAGGTATAGCACTTCGCAACCCATTCTGCCACGTCTCTTTTCATATTTGGCCACCAAAAGTTCTTCTTTAAGTCTTGATACATCTTGGTGCTTCCCGGGTGGATTGAAAATTTCGAATGGTGGGCTTCATGGAGGATCTCATTCTTTAATTCAGATACATGGGGAATCCATATTCTGGATGAAAACCTTAGTATTCCTTGCTCATCCCTTTTAGTATTAATCTCTTCTCCAGATAACTGATTTTTCTCTTTTTCCATTACTTCCTCTTGATACTTCTTTATCTTTTCCAGTAGTGTTGGCTGAAAGGTCATTGCATGACAAACTTCTTTGACTTTCCCATAAGCACAAAGTTCCAATTCAAATTTTCCGATTTCTTCAGATAACTCTTTTGATGTTATCTTTGCATTCAATCTTTCCTTCCGACTCAGCGCATCGGCCACTACGTTCGCCTTTCCAGGATGGTAATTTATCGAACAGTCATAGTCCTTAATCAATTCCAGCCATCTCCTCTGCCTCATATTGAGCTCTTTCTGAGTAAAAATGTATTTTAAACTCTTGTGATCCGTGTAGATTTCACACTTTTCTCCATAGAGATAGTGTCTCCAAATCTTGAGTGCGAACACTATGGCGGCTAGTTCCAAGTCATGCGTCGGATACTTTAACTCGTGCGGCTTCAACTGTCTTGACGCATATGCTATTACCTTGCTGTGTTGCATCAACACACAACCCAAACCCTTATGTGAGGCATCGCTGAATATTACAAAATTCCCTTGATCATCTGGAAGTACTAACACCGGAGCTATTACCAACTTCTGTTTTAACTCTTGAAAGCTATTTTCACATTCTGCACTCCATTCAAACTTTTGATTCTTTCTGGTTAACTTGGTCAATGGTGTGGCGATCTTCGAGAAATCCTTGACGAATCTTCTATAGTATCCGGCCAATCCTAGAAAACTTCGCACTTCCGTAGGAGTCCTTGGCCTCTCCCAACTCATAACTGCATCAATCTTCGCCGGATCCACTTTAATTCCATCATTTCCAATAACATGCCCCAAAAATTGAACTTCCTTTAACCAAAACTCACATTTGGTAAACTTGGCATACAACTTCTCTTGTCGGAGTATCTCCAAGGCTATCCAGAGATGCTGCATATGTTCTTCTTCCGATTTAGAATAAATAAGGATGTCATCAATAAATACCACGACAAATTTATCCAAATACTTCTTAAATACTCGATTCATCAGATCCATGAATGCGGCCGGAGCGTTGGTCAAACCAAACGGCATTACTAGGAATTCATAATGCCCATATCTGGTCCTAAATGCGGTCTTGGGAATATCTTCTTCCTTGATCTTTAATTGATGGTATCCCGATCTCAAGTCAATCTTCGAAAAACATTTTGCTCCCTTTAACTGATCAAAAAGGTCATCTATCCTTGGTAGCGGGTAGCGGTTCTTGATCGTTACTTTATTCAACTCCCGGTAATCTATGCATAGACGCATACTCCCATCTTTCTTCTTCACAAAGAGAACAGGTGCTCCCCATGGCGATGTACTTGGTCGTATCACTCCCTTATCCAATAATTCTTGTAGCTGGCTCGCCAACTCTTTCATTTCTGCTGGTGCCATCCTATACGGAGCCTTTGAAACTGGTTCCGTGCCTGGAGCAAGGTTGATCTCGAACTCAATTTGTCGATCTGGTGGTAAGCCTGGTAGTTCGTCGGGAAACACATCGGGAAACTCATTAACTACAGGAATATCTTCCATGCTGAGGCTGCCTCTCTCTGAATCCACTACATATGCTAGGAACGACTCACAACCTTTTCTAAGTAACTTCTTAGCCTGAATAATTGTAAGAAATAGTCGCTCTTGCCTCTGTCCCTTAAATACTACCTTCTCTCCACTCTTCGTCTTTAAATACACTCTCTTGGTCTTACAATTTATCTGAGCGCTATTCTCTCCTAACCAATCCATTCCTAAAATTATATCAAACTCTCCCAGCTTGAAGAGTATCAAGTCGGCCGAGAACTTATATCCTGAAATATCAATCTCACATTTTGGACAAAATTGATTCACAGGAATCTTCTCTTGGTTCGCAATTACCACATTTACTACCTCACTCATAACCGTTTTATCACATTGGATCTTATCAATAAAAGATTCTGATATGAAAGATCTTGTGGCTCCCGAATCAATCAATACTTTGGCTTTGACATTATTGAGTAAAAGTGTACCTGCTATCACCTCAGAATTCTGAACAGCATCTTTCATCTTTAGGTCAAATGTCCTGGCTGTTGCTTGCGGGGTTGGTGCGGGTGGTGGAGGTAATGCCAATACCTCAGCTGGCACGCTTGCACTGGTACTTGCCACGTTCATCAGAGCTCTGACTGGTCCTGTTGCCTTACACTCCCTAGCCATGTGTCCAGTCTTCCCACATTTGTAGCACGTAACTCCTGGCTTCGGCATCTTGCACTCATTGGCCAAATGTCCCTTCTGATTGCACCTATAACAGGTCATACTCAGCTTATTGCATACTCCGGGGTGCCTTCTGCCACAGTGCTTGCATTCTGGCCTTTGGAACCTGTTTTCTCCAACTTGCCCTTGGCTTGCCTGATTGTTCCCTTTTGATTCTTGCCTTTTGCCCAAATTTCCTTTCCTTTGAAAATTTCCGCCCTTCTGGAAACCAATCCTCCTTACATTCCGATCTTGCGAACTTCCAGCTTCAGACTTTTCTCCATAAAATGGAACCTTCCTCTTCTTGTTATCCCTCTCTTTCCTTGACTGCATCCCATTATTCTCAATCAGAGCAGCTTTCTGTACTACTCCCGCATAAGTTTCAAGTTCAAACATAGCCACCCTATCTCTGATCCAAGGCTCCAATCCTTGCTGAAATTTCTTTGCTTTTTCTTCCTCAGTGCTGGTATACTTTGTCACAAACCTTGACAACTCAGTGAACTTCTTCTCATATTCCAGTACAGTCATGTTCCCTTGTTTTAACTCAAGAAATTTTAGCTCCATCTGATTCTGCATGTACTTAGGGTAATACTTGTCCAGAAATAACTTCTTAAATCTCTCCCAAGAAATCTGCTGAGTGACTTCCATAGCTTTTACTGATTCCCACCAATAAATGACTTCTCCCTTCAAGAAGTAAGTGGCATACAGCGTCTTCTGATCGTCCCCTAACTGTACCAACTCAAAAGCCCTTTCCATCTCCTTGATCCATGTGTTTGCTATCACTGGATCAGTGGTATCATGAAATACAGGTGGATTCACATTCTGAAAAGCCTTGAAAGTGACAATTTGTCTTGGTGGTACTGGTGGTTCAGGTGGTTGATATGGCTCACGGTTATCTTGGTTTTCAATTCGTTGTTGAAGGGTTAGTTGTTGTTGAGCTATAGCATTGGTTTGCTGTTGCAAGGTTTCCAGTAGTTGAAGAATATTTGGGTCTGTGGTGAAGGTGGTTGTTGGATTCTTCTTTTTGGGAGGCATGATCCTGAAATAAGAGTTGTGTTATAACAAATATGAATGATAAAATGATTCGAGGGTATCGCATGGCATTCTCATTTACATATGGGGTCAAGTTTCCAAATTAAGCAGATATGATGATAAAAACATAAAATAACAGTTGAGAGCAAATGGAACAATAGCACATAATTATTGAAATTTTAAAGGTCACAGTACATAGGATTGGGACATAGTCTGATTCTAGGAATAACAGGCTTATTTAAAGGAAAGACGGAAACAACTGGGGATTCCATAGAGTCTGATAGTACAACAACATGAAAGGTAAATGGAAAGAACTAAGGCTCCACTCCATCTGAACGGGGCTTGGTAGTCTTTTCCTCTCGAAGCGTCTTCACAATGCTCTGGAGCTCATCCGCCACCATCTGAATGACATACTGGCTGGTACGGTCCCGGTGCGCTGGCATCTCCTCAAGCTTAGTGTTGACGTACCCAACCAAGGTCTCAAGTCTCGCAATCATCTGCTCCTTGGGCTTCCCTTCATAGTTTCGGCTGTCCGGATACACGTTCTTCAGTCGGTCTATCAGTCGGTCGTACTTGCCCTGAAGCATGTCGAACTCGCGCCTCAACTCAGCATACACGGAGAAAGCAATAGTGTCGTCCGATCCAGAGGATGACGAGGAATGCGCCCTTTGCTGACAACCAATAAGAGGAGTATTAATAATAATTTACTTTACCTACTCTCTCGCGTAGTATCTATAACCTACACACAAATCCTATAACCTATTTGGGCTGTCCAGGGACTCTAAACCGTAGCTCTGATACCAAAACCTGTCACACCCCCAACTTAAATAGCGAAATAAATATAGCTATTACATCTTTTTAATGAAGAATACACAACCAAAATCCAAGATCTTACAGTTTAGGGTTTGGAACAGCCCAACACTACCAACTATTACATTTGATTACAAATACCGAGTCCTCACACAACTATTATTACTTATTCTACCTGAGCTCGAACATAAGCATCAGCATCACAGGTCTTACGGGCAGTCTGCTTGAATCTAACCATAGCTGCTAGCTGTAATATAAGGGTAAAGCAAGAAGTGAGCCAAAAGCTCAACAAGTGCTAATAGTACAACGCAAAACATAAATCGAGATATACCTTTAGGAATGACAATGGAAAGACATAATCAATGATAACGAGAGATTAAACTTATGTGAGTTGGCATCATTTTGCTTGCATCAAAACAAATTTTAAAAATCATTCTTAATCAAAATCATTTTATGACGCTACGGATTACAGCCGGTGATCAGCCGCGAAGTAATCCCGAACCTCGCTGGGTTCTAAAACATTATTGGGAATCCCTAGGCAACTTTTAAGCCTAATATAAGTGTGGAAAGGACTCGCGTCTCAGTCCAGATCCACCATTCAAGAAAACATTTGTCCCCCTTTGGGACTGAAAAATCCACCTTTTATTCATTTCGAAAACTGATGCCGATTTATGACAAAATCTCTTTTGACTGAAATCATTTTTATCAGGGGATTATAGATCAACTTGAAACACTGGAATTCTGACTCTAAATCTCAGGGCCATGATCTACTAGACTTTACTATATTAGGGTAATCGAGAGATTTCCATAAACAAGAATTTTGACAAGGAAATTAAGCAAGGCTATTGGATAATATGAAAGAGTAATGCCAAACTAGGCTTAAAGCAATGGTTGTAGACAAGGTATAGGTATTAGAACATCAAGGAGATAAGCATCACTGGTTCCAATAGGATAGAGGTGCTAAAATATAAAGGAAGTGATCATCAGCTCAAGATATAACAGGGCATCAAGCTTTAGGGTAAGGATAGGGTTATCAAACAATCATGAATGAATTTAAGAAAAGATTGGCTTTTAGATATCAAGATAAAGTTTCTATCGAGGTTATTTCAAGAGTTGAATCAAAGCATCAGGGTGCAACATCAAGATTTCTCAGGGATCAATAGCATGATAATCAAAAGGATCAATAAGGTATTATAACACATCTCTATTTTATCATGGCATTAAACTATCATGAAAGACTTTTGAACTACTTGCAATACGTACTCGAGGGTTCATGGCATCTCTATGTAACTCAAAGATAAACAAAAGATACTCTTGATTTAAATATATCAAAATGACTCAGGATAATTGCATCGATATATATATGAACTGGTTACAGTAAATGCGAAGGTCAAGTTGAATCACTTGCCTTGAGATAGACTGGTCTGGTCTGACTGGTAGGAGCAACAACTGGAGCTTCACTCGACTTTTATGGCAAGTTTTCCCTCGTCTCGAGATCCTACATAAATAATAATAATCCTCATTATAATATATTCTTTTCATCTTAACCTATTTACAACCCGAAATTAAACATGGATGGCACTTAGGCCTATACACACTTAATTCATATCCAACATTTATATTTTCAAATGTACACACGTAGCCACATAATCACATATCGTATATTAATACCAAATAACATCATATACACCATAATGCCACACTAGGCTTGGATGATCTCGACTCACCACTTAAGTTACTTGGTCGCTAACTAAACGAAGTCTTCGAATTTGGGCTTCCTAACTCAATGTGCCTTTCCTAAATTATCCAAAACCTATTGACCCTCACTTGTGCCTTTTGTTCTACTGACCTTATACTATCTTACAACTATGGTGGTCGACCTTATACTCACTTCTAAGTGTCCTAAAACTATGTGATAAGTGAAAGTGCTCACTGGTGCAAATTTCAGAATGGTAACTAAGGTTTCTTGAGTGCATTAGACACTCTTAAACTACAAGTTTTTCTTCAAAATTTTTACACAAGACTCTCCTGACCTAAGGGCATCTCACAAGCTTGATGTGGCTCAAAGGCCTGGCTTGGGCCTTCTTGGGCCTAAGCTAAAAGTCCAAGGTTCCCCTGTTTTTCTGGGCAGAAAATGCCCTGACTTGAGTTAACTTGTGACACATGGTTCTAGCTCATATCCTATGAACTATGGTTGGAAAAACTTCTCTGACATACCCTCTAACTAAGGCCCAATTGGGCCTAATGAGGGCCTACCCATGACATGGCCAAATCTCCCTATTTCTAAGTTGCAACAAAACTGTCCCCTGCTGGACAGATTTTGTTATTCTACTTGTGCACCTAACCAAATGACATGCAAACCTCCAACCAACTCCTAAAACCTATTATATACTCCCCATACTAACTTCTGGTGGCTTGGGCCTCAAAGTGCACATCAATGACATGGTCAAAACTCACTCTAAACTCAGGGTACTAAACTGATTTTTCTGCAGAAACTATAACTCTCATTTTCCAAGGTTTTGACTTGACAAACCCAATTATCAACAACTAAATACTTAAACCAAGACCTATACTTGGTGTTCTACTGAACTAACTCCCTTTTTCTCAAAATACCCTTGGTGAGATCATCCTTACCTATGGTGCAACTATGGCAAAATAAAAGAGACTACTCTTAACAAATCATAAACCTTTATGCTTTTGAAACAACAAGATATATATTTTTATAAAAGATAACCACAAATTATTACCATGCAACAAGAAGCATAAATCCATATTATCACATTATTCCTACTGAAATTAAGGCTCACTAACAAAATCTTTTCCAAATGGTCAAAATCTTACAACAAACTAAGAGAATTCCACATGCATGCATGCCTTCGGGTTTTTCAAACCAAAACAACATATTTTCTACATATATTCCATCTTAAAATTGACATGCAAGCCTAGCCTATGGTATACCTAGATGATCACTTAGCATGCAAGGAGTTTTATCAAATTTTCACCACCAAATTCAAGTCATTATCACATAAACATGCAAAAATTGATCAAAACTACAAGAATGATTTCAAGGACCATTCATTCGGCTCCCATATGGTCATGGCCGAATGAAATGGATGGAAATGGCCATTAAATCATCAAGATTTTCCTTCTCATGACTTGGCACTTATCCATTCATTGTAGTCCTCTCAAAAACAACCTTAAATCCATAAGAATCAAGATTGTATTTTGAGTTTCACTAAAACCTTTACACGCAACTTTAAAACTTAAACTTTTTACTCAAAACTCTTTGGAATATATGTGATCATGATATAGGAAGTAATATTTACTTGTATGGGAGGTGGGAACTTGAATGTGGAATGAAGAAAAGGGGAGGGGGTAGGATTTCGGCAAAAAGCCGAGAGGAAAGGTGGGAGGAGGGAGAGGAGAGGGAGGAAAAATGTAGAAATGGTGGAGTGATCATCATGATTGTTTGGTTTTTATTTGCCCACAAGTGAGTGGATGTGAGAAGTTACAAGAGTAACCCTCTAGCCAAAGTTAGGCAAGTTTGCATGCAAGGTCAAGGAGGTAATTTGGCTAGCAAATTGTGAGTTAGTGGGGTGGTTATTGACTCTTTAGCCCTTTGGTTAAATAGAAGAGAGTTTGCATGCAAGGTTATTCATGTAATTTGATAATTATTAAGCAACTAATTTCCAAAGATTTATTTTTATATAATAAAGTACAAGTTCAAAAATTATAAAATTTATACCATAAAATAACTTGGATTTTTAGAGACTTTATAAAATCATTTTCAAAATTTGTGTACAAAATGTCTTTTAAAAGAAAATTTTTTCCAAAGCTTAGAATATTCCTTATAAATCAAAAATAAAGAAATTAAATAAATTCTTGCTTTGAAAAAAATCATATACTACCCAGAGCAAATTTAAAATGCAGAAATTTTCACTCACACAAACGTACAAGCATTGAATATATTTTTATTTAACTTAATATTATTCACAAATAATATTACATAAAATGCCGGTCGTAACAGTAGTGTAAATAATTTATCTATTAATTGCAAATCTGCCATGCCTACTCCCATGTTTATTCAGTCTCAATTTCCTAACATGAATGTCATGCCTCCCATGCCTGTTAATGCTATGCCTACACTGAACATGAATGCACAGTTTGCTAATATGCCATTTGCGCCTAATCCTTATTATGATGCATATAGTATGCCACAAATGCCATTTAGCATGCCCTATTGGAATAACATGTTTACACCAAGCATGCCATTTCCTGTTAGTCATAATATGCATGATAATTCTGTTGTAATGAATGGTTTCAAAGGTCCAATCCAAATGATTAAGGATAAATCTGAAATTCCTAAGTCAAATAAGATAAGACCTAAGAAACAGAAAAAGAAAGCTAACAAGGCAGGACCCAAGGAAACTTGGGTACCAAAATCAACTTGATTTGATTTTGATGTGTGTAGGGAAACAGAAAGAATCTTTGGTACTTGGATAGTGGTTGTTCAAGATACATGACTGGTGATTCTACCCTGCTCATAGAGTTTAAGGAGAGAGCTGGCCCAAGTATTACTTTTGGAGATGTCAAAGGGTTATACTGTGGGATATGGCTTGATTTCAAAGGATGATGTCATCATTGAGGACAATGTCATCATTGAGGAGGTTGCCTTAGTGGATGGTCTCAAACACAATCTGTTGAGTATCAGCCAGCTTTGTGACAAAGGCAATTCAGTAACCTTCAACTCAGAAGCCTGTGTTGTGACTAATAAAAGAAGTAACAAAGTGGTTGTCACTGGTGTGAGAAGAGGAAATGTGTACCTAGCTGATTTCAACTCAACTAAAGCAGAATCTGTAACTTGTCTTCTTAGTAAAGCAAGTCAGGATGAAAGTTGGCTATGGCACAAGAAGCTATCCCACTTAAACTTCAAGACCATGAATGAGCTGGTAAAAAAAGAACTGGTAAGAGGTATTCCTCTAGTGGAGTTTTCAAAGGATGGACTGTATGATGCCTGCCAAAAAGGGAAGCAGATCAAAGCATCATTCAGGAAGAAACTTGATTCAACAATTGAAGAACCTTTGCAATTGCTTCACATGGATTTATTTGGACCAGTCAATGTATTGTCCATTTCAAGGAAAAGATTTTGCCTAGTAATTGTAGATGATTTCTCAAAGTTCTCTTGGACATATTTTCTAAAATCTAAAGATGAGGCTAGTGAAATCATCATCAATCACATAAGGTAAGTCAACAATCATCCTGATTTCAAAGTTAGAAGAATCAGGAGTGACAATGGAACTGAGTTCAAGAATTCTGTCATAAGAGCATTTTATGAAGAAAATGGGATTCTGCATTAGTTTTCAGCAGCAAGGACTCCACAACAGAATGGAGTAGTGGAAAAGAAGAATAGACCACTTATTGAGGCTGCAAGGACAATGCTTGAAGAATCTAAACTACCAACATATTTCTGGGCTGAAGCTGTAAATACTGCATGCTACACTCAGAACATTTTACTGGTTAATCAAGCAAGATGCATGACTCCCTATCAATTGTTCAAGAACAAGAAGCCAACTCTAAACTTTCTTCATATCTTTGGCTGCAAATGCTATATCCTAAGAAATCAAACTGATCAAAATAGGAAGTTTGATGCTAAAGCGGATGAAGGAATTTTTGTTGGATATGCTGTTGGTAAAGCATACAGAGTCTACAATCTAAGAACCAACATTGTTGTAGAATCTATACATGTTGTGTTTGATGATAAAAAGATTGAAGGACTGAAAGATGGAGATTACCATGAGAGCCTCAAATTCGACAATGTGGAGATGGTTAGTGATGACAGTGATGATGAAAGTGTTACAACCGGTATTTTCGTGTAATACTATTTGTAAATTTGGTGTAATTTTAAAACCGAATGCCAATATATTCAACTATTGTATGCTCATGCGAATGAGAATTTCTGCGTCTTAAATTTGCGTTATGTGGTATATGATTTTTCAAAGCAAAAGTTTATTTATTTCTTTTATTTTTGATTTATAAGGAATATTTTAAACCTTGAATAAATTTCTTTTTAAAAGTTATTTTGTTCACAAATTTCAAAAGGGGTTTTATAAAATTTCTAAAAATCCAAGTTATTTTATGGTATAAATTTTATAATTTTTGAACTTATATTTTATTTTATAAAAATAAATCTTCATAAATTTTAGTTGTCATAATTAGCAAATTACATGGTTGCCCTTGCATGCAAATCCTTTTCTATTCAATTTAAAGACCTAAAGAGACAATTCCAACCCCACTAACTCTTATTTTACTTGCCAAATTCCTTCTTTGCCCTTGCATGCAAAATGATCCAAGTATAATTGGAAGGTTAGTCTTGTCAATTCTCATTCCCACTCACATTTTGTCAAATCAAAAACCATAAAACAAGCAAATGGCATGATCATTCACTCCACTCACACCACACTTTCTCCTCCCTCCCTCCTCCCTCTCTCACTCTCGGCCCTCCTCCCCCTCACTCTCGGGTTTTAGCCGAGACCAACCCCCTCCCCATTTTCTTCATTCCTCAACCAAGCTCCCACCTTCTATACAAGTAAATATTACTTCCCATATCATGATCACATATATTTTAAGGAGTTTTGAGTAAAAAGTTTAATTTTTAAGGTTGCATATCAAGGTTTTAGTTGAAACTCAAAGTACAACCTTGATTCTTATGGATTTAAGGTTGTTTTTGAGAGGACTACAAGGAATGGTGAAGTGCCAAGTCTTGAGAAGGAAACTCTTGATGTTGAATGGCCATTTCCCTTCCATTTCATTCGGTCATGACCTTAAGGGAGCCGAATGAATGGTCCTTGAGATCATTCTTGTTGCTTTGTTCAATCTTTGTATGTTTATGTGATAATGGTATGAATCTTGTAGTGAAAATTTGATGAAACTCTTTGCATGCTAAGTGATCATCTAGATATAGCTTATTCTAGGCTTGCATGTCAATTTCATGGTGAAATATATTTAGAAAATATGTTGCTTAGGTTGGTAAAACTCGAAGACATACATGCATGTGGATTTCTCTTAGAATGTTATAAGATTTTGATCATATGGAAAGATTTTGTTAGTAAGCTTTAATTTCAGCAGGAATAAGGTGTTAATATTGATTAGTGTTCCTTGATGCATGGTAATAATTCGGGTATATTTTATAAAAAAAACATAACTTGTTATTTTCAAAAACTTGATAATTTGTGAGTTGTGAAATGTGGTTTCTTTTGTTTTGCCATGATGGCACCTTAGGTAAGGATGATCTTTACCAAGATTATTTTGAGTATAAGGGAGTTAGTTCAGTAGATCACCATGTTTAAGTCTTGGTTTGGGTATTGGTTTGTTGGTGGTTGAGTTTGTCAAGTCAAAATCTTGGAGAAAGGAGAGTTATAGTTTCTGCAGAAAATCAGTTTAGTACCCTGAGGTTTAGAGTGCGTTTTGACCATGTCATTGATGTGCACTTTGAGGCCCAAGCCACCAGAAGTTAGTATTGGGAGTACATAAAAGGTTTTAGGTGTTGGTTGGAGGTTTGCATGTCGTTTGGTTAGGTGCACAAGTAGAATAACAAAATCTGTCCAACAGGGGACAATTTTGTTGTAACTTAGAAATAGGGAGATTTGACCATGTCATGGGTAGGCCCTCATTAGGACCTGTTGGGCCTTAGTTAGAGGGAGTGTTAGAGAAGTTTTTCCAACCGTATTTCATAGGATATGAGTTAGAACCATGTGTCACAAGTTAATTCAAGTCAGGGCATTTTCTGCCCAGAAAAACAGGGGAACCATGGACTTTAAGCTTAGGCCCAAGAAGGCATAAGCCAGGCCTTTGAGCCACATCAAGTTTGGGAGATGCCCTAAGGTCAGGAGAGTCTTTTTTAAAAGTTTTGAAGGAAAACCTATAGTTTAAGGGTGTCTAATGCACTCAAGAAACTATAGATGTCATTCTGAAATTTACACCAGTGAGCACTTTCACTTATCACATAGTTTTAGAACTCATAGGAGTGAGATTTAGGTTGACCACCATAGTTGCAAGATAGTATAAGGTCAGTAGAGCAAAAGGCCCAAGTGAGGGTCAATAGGTCTAGGATAGTTTAGTAAAGGCACACCGAGTTAGAAAGCCAAAAATTGAAGACTTTATCTAGTTTAGCGACCAAGTGACTTAAGTTGTTAATCGAGATCATCCAAGCCTAGTGTTGCATTATGGTGTATATGGTAATATTTGGTATTAAAATATGATATGTGAGTATATGTGGATTTGTGTGCAATATATTTTTGAAGGTGAATACAAATTAAGTGCATATAGGCCTAAGTGCCATTTGTGTTTAATTACGGGATGTGAATAGGTTAAGTTGGTGAGAATATATTATAACGAGGATTATTATTATTTATGTAGTATCTCGAGACGAGGGAAAACTTGCCATAAAGGTCAAGTGAAGCTTCCAGTTGCTCCTACCAGTCAGACCAGACCAGCCTTTCTCAAGCCAAGTGATTCAACTTGTCTTTCGTATTCATTGTAAATAGTTCATATATATCGATGCAAATATCCTGAGTCATTTTGATATATTTAAATCAAGCGTATCTTATGTTTATCTTTGAATCATATAAAAATGCCATGAACCCTCAAGTACGTTTTGCAAGTAGTTCAAAAGTCTTATCATGATAGTATATTAAAGTAATTTTGAATGCCATGATAAAAGAAAGGGTAGTTATAACTCTTGGTTGATTCTCTTGATTAACATGCTGATGATTCCTAAGTATTGATATCTCATCCTGATACTTGAACCCCTATAGAACCTTAACTTGAACCCTGAAAGCCAGATATTTAGCAAAGTGATTCCTCATTGATTGATACCCCTCTTTCTTATCTTAAAGCTTGACAATTCTGATATAACCCGAGATAAAGATCATTTCTTCATACCTTAACACCCTTAGTATTCATGAATATTATCTTCTTGGTGATCCATAACTTGTACCTTGACAAGAAACCATTGCTTTAAGCCCAGTTTGGCATTATCCCTACATAATATCCAATAGCCTCACTAAATTTTCTTGTCCAAGTATCATATATGAAAACCTTTCCGTTACCCTAATGGAGTAAAGTTTAGTGGATCATGGCCCTGAGATTTAGTACCATAATTCCCGTGTTTCGAGTTGGTCTATAATCCCTTGATAAAAATGCTTACTGTTAAAAGAGATTTTGTTATAATTCGGCATCAGTTTTTGAAATAAATAAAATGTGGGTTTTCAGTCCCAAATGGGGATAAATGTTTTCTTTGAATAGTGGATCTGGACTGAGACGCGAGTCTTTCCACACTTATATTAGGCTTAAAAGTAGCCTAGGGATTCCCATTAATATTCTAGAACCCAGTGAGGTTCGGGATTACTTCGCGGCTGTTCACCGGCTGTAATCCGTAGCGTCATAAAATGATTTTGATTAAGATATGGTTTTGAAATTGTTTTAATACAAGCAAAATGATGCCATCACCCAAAGTTTTATCTCTCGTTATCATTGGTTATGCCTTTCCATTGTCATTCTTTAATGTATATCTCAATTTATGTTTTGTATCGTACTGTTTAGCAGTTGTTGAGCATTTGGCTCACTCCTTGCTTTACCCTGATATTACAGCTAGCAGCTATGGTTAGATTCAAGCAGACCGCCCGTAAGACCTGTGATGCTGATCCTTATGTTCGAGCTCAGGTAGAATAAGAGATAGTAGTTTTGTGTGAGGACTCGATATTTAAAATCAGCTGTAATAGATGGTAGTGTTGGGCTGTTCTAAACCCTAAACTGTAAGATCTTGGATTTGGTTATGTTTATTTATTTTTAAATAATGTAATAGTTATATTTAATTTTGCTGGTTAAGTTGGGGGTGTGACAGGTTTTGGTATCAGAACCACGGTTTAGAGTCCCTGGACAGCCCAAATAGGTCATAGGGTATATGTATAGGCTATAGATAATACGCGAGAGAGTAGGTTAAGTAAATTTATTATTAATACTCCTCTTATTGGTTGTCAGCAAAGGGCGCATTCCTCGACACCCTCTGGGTCGGATGACACTATTGCTTTCTCCGTGTATGCTGAGTTGAGGCGCGAGTTTAACATGCTTCAGGGAAAGTACGACCGACTGATAGACCGACTGAAGAACGTGTACCCGAACAGCCGAAACTATGAAGGGAAGCCCAAAGAGCTGATGACTGCGAGACTTGAGACCTTGGTTCTGTACGTCAACACTAAGCTTGAGGAGATGCCAGCGCACCGGGACCGCACCAGCCAGTATGTCATTCAGATGGTGGCGGATGAGCTTCAGAGCATTGTGAAGATGCTTCGAGAGGAAAAGACTACTAAGCCCCGTTCAGATGGAGTGGAGCCTTAATTCTTTCCATTTACCTTTTCATGTTGTTGTACTATCAGACTCCGTAGGATTCCCAGTTGTTTCCGTTATTTCCTTTAAATATGCTTGTTGTTCCTAGAATCAGACTTTGTCCTAATCCTATGTATTGTGACCTTTAAATTTCAATAATCATGCTCTATTGTTCCATTTGCTCTCAACTGTTATTTTACGTTTTTATATGCATCGCCATATCTGCTTAACTTGAAACTTGACCTCATAAGTAAACAAGAATGCCATGCGATACCCTCAAATTATTTTATCATTCATATATGTTTTGACATAACTCTTATTTCAGGATGATGCCTCCCAAAAAGAAGAACCCAACAACCACATCTACCACAGACCCAAATATTCTTCGAATACTGGAAGCTTTGCAACAACAAACCAATGCTATAGCTCAACAATAACTAACTCTTCAACAACGAATTGAAAACCAAGATAACCATGAACCACACCAACCACCTGAACCACCAGTACCACCTAGACAAGTTGTCACTTTCAAGGCTTTTCAGAATGTGAATCCACCTGCATTTCATGATACCACTGATCCAGTAATAGCTAACACATGGATTAAGGAAATGGAAAGGGCTTTTGAGTTGGTACAGTTAGGAGACGATCAGAAGACGCCGTATGCTACTTACTTCTTGAAGGGAGAAGTCATCTATTGGTGGGAATCAGTATAAGTTATGGAAGCAACCCAACAAGTTTCTTGGGAGAGATTTAAGAAGTTATTTCTAGACAAGTATTGCCCTATGTACATGCAGAATCAGATGGAGCTTAAATTTTTGGAGTTGAAGCAAGGGAACATGATGGTACTAGAGTATGAGAAGAAGTTCACTGAGTTGTCAAGGTTTGTGACAAAGTATACCAGCACCGAGGAGGAAAAAGCGAAGAAGTTTAAGCAAGGATTGGAGCCTTGGATTAGAGATAGAGTAGCTATGTTTGAGCTTGAAACTTATGTGGGAGTAGTACAGAAAGCTGCTCTGATTGAAATAATGGGATGCAGTCAAGGAAGGAAAGGGATAACAAGAAGAGGAAGGTTCCATTGTATGGAGAAAAGTCTGAAGCCGGAAGTTCACAAGATCGGAATGTAAAGAGGATCGGATTCCATAAAGGCTGAAATTTTCAAAAGAAGGGAAATTTGGGCAAAAGGCAAGAATCAAAGGGGAACACCCAGGCAAGCCAAGGCCAAGTTGGAGAAAACAGGTTCCAGAGACCCGAATGCAAGCACTGTGGAAGAAGGCACCCTGGAGTGTGCAATAAACTGAGCATGACCTGCTATAGGTGTAACCAGAAGGGACATTTGGCGAATGAGTGCAAGATGCCGAAGCCAGGAGTTACGTGTTACAAGTGTGGGAAGACTGGACACATAGCTAGGGAGTGCAAGGCAACTGGACCAATCAAAGCGTTAATGAACGTGGCAAGTACCAGTGCGAGCGTGCCAGCTGAGGTATTGGCATTACCTCCACCACCTACATCAACCCCGCAAGCAACAACAAGGACATTTGATCTGAAGATGAAGGATGCTGTTCAGAATTCTGAGGTGATAGCAGGTACACTTTTACTCAATAATGTCAAAGCTAAAGTATTGATTGATTCGGGAGCAACAAAATCTTTTATATCAGAAACTTTTGTTGATAAGCTTCAATTTGATAAAATGATTATGAGAGAGGTAGTAAATGTGGTAATTTCGAACCATGAGAAGATTCCTGTGAATCAATTCTGTCCGAAGTGTGAGATTGATATTTTGGGATATAAGTTTTCAGCCGACTTGATACTCTTCAAGTTGGGGGAGTTTGATATAATTTTAGGAATGGATTGGTTAGGAGAGAATAACGCTCAGATTAATTGTAAGACCAAGAAAGTGTATTTAAAGACGAAGAGTGGAGAGAAGGTAGTATTTAAGGGGCAGAGGCAAGAACAACTATTTCTTATAATCGTTCAGCCTAAGAAGCTAATTAGAAAAGGTTGTGAGTCGTTCCTAGCTTATGTAGTGGATTCAGAAAAAGGCAGTCCCAGCATAGAAGATATACCCGTAGTTAACGAGTTTTCCGATGTGTTTCCAGACGAACTACCAGGCTTACCACCAGATCCACAAATCGAGTTCGAGATCAACCTTGCTCCAGGCACGGAACCAGTTTCAAAGGCCCCATATAGGATGGCACCAGCAGAAATGAAAGAGTTGGCGAGCCAGTTACAAGAACTGTTGGATAAAGGAGTGATACGGCCAAGTACGTCGCCATGGGGAGCACCTGTTCTGTTTCTAAAGAAGAAACATGGGAGTATGCGACTATGCATAGATTATCGGGAGTTGAATAAGGTAACAATCAAGAATCGCTACCCACTACCAAGAATAGATGACCTTTTTGACCAGCTGAAGGGAGCAAAATGCTTTTCAAAGATCGACTTGAGATCGGGATACCATCAATTAAAGATCAAAGAAGAAGATATTCCCAAGACAGCATTTAGGACCAGATATGAGCATTATGAATTCCTAGTAATACCATTTGGGTTGACCAACACCCCGGCCGTATTTATGGATCTGATGAATCGAGTATTTAAGAAGTATTTGGACAAGTTTGTAGTGGTATTCATTGATGAAATCCTTATTTATTCTAAGTCGGAAGATAAACATAAGCAGCATCTCTGGATAGCATTGGAGATACTTCGTCAAGAGAAGTTGTATGCCAAGTTTACCAAATGTGATTTTTGGTTAAAGGAAGTTCAATTTTTGGGGCATGTCATTGGAAATGAAGGAGTTAAAGTGGATCCGGCAAAGATTGAGGCAGTTATGAGTTGGGAGAGGCCAAAGACTCCTACGGAAGTGCGAAGTTTTCTAGGATTGGCAGGATACTATAGAAGGTTTGTCAAGGATTTTTCGAAAATCGCCACGCCGTTGACCAAGTTAACCAGGAAGAATCAAAAGTTTGAATGGAGTGCAGAATGTGAAGATAGCTTTCAGGAGTTGAAGCAAAGATTGGTAACAGCTTCGGTATTAGTGCTTCCAGATGACCAAGGAAACTTTGTGATATTCAACGACACTTCACATAAGGGATTGGGATGTGTGTTAATGCAACATAGTAAGGTGATTGCGTATGCGTCAAGACAGTTGAAACCGCATGAGTTGAAGTACCCGACGCATGACTTGGAACTAGCCGCCATAGTGTTCGCACTTAAGATTTGGAGACATTACCTCTACGGAGAAAAGTGTGAAATCTACACAGATCATAAGAGTTTAAAGTATATTTTCACTCAGAAGGAGCTCAATATGAGGCAGAGGAGATGGCTGGAATTGATCAAGGACTATGACTGCTCGATAAATTACCATCCTGGAAAATCAAATGTTGTGGTCGATGCTCTAAGTAGGAAAGAGAGACTGAATATGATGACAACACCAAAGGAATTATCTGAAGAAATCAAGAGATTTGAACTGGAACTTTGTGATTGTGGAAAAGTTGAAGAAGTTTGTCGTGCAATGACTTTTCAGCCAACACTAGTGGAAAAGATAAAGAAATGCCAAGAAGAAATAATGGAGAAAGAGAAGAATCAGTTGACTGGAGAGGAGATTAATACTCAAAGGGATGAGCAAGGGATACTAAGGTTATCTTCCAGAATTTGGATCCTCATGTACCTGAATTAAAGAATGAGATCCTACACGAAGCCCACAATTCGAAATTTTCAATCCCGGGAAGCACCAAGATGTATCGGGACTTAAAGCAGAACTTTTGGTGGCCAAATATGAAGCGGGACGTGGCAGAATGGGTTACGAAGTATTATACTTGTCAGAAGGTGAAGGCAGAACATCAACGACCAAGCGGATTAATTCAGCCCCTAAAGATTCCAGAATGGAAATGGGAAAATATTTCTATGGACTTTATTGTAGGACTACCGCGAACGAAATCCGGGCATGACGCTATATGGGTTATAGTTGATCGTCTTACGAAGTCAGCGCATTTCCTTCCAATTAACGAGAAGTCGTCACTGGACAAATTGGTTCATCTGTATGTGCGCGAAATCGTACTAAGGCATGGAGTACCCATATCAATAGTTTCAGACAGAGATCCCCGATTTAACTCGAGATTTTGGAAGCAATTTCAAGAATGTCTTGGCACGAAGTTGAATATGAGCACGGCGTACCACCCGCAGACTGATGGTCAGAGCGAAAGGACAATTCAAACAATCGAAGACATGTTGCGCAGTTGTGCAATCAATTTTGCAGGAAGTTGGGACGACAACTTGCCGTTGATTGAATTCTCTTACAATAATAGCTATTATTCCAGTATTGGCATGCCACCATACGAAGCTTTGTACGGGCGAAAATGTAGATCACCAACAAGTTGGGATGAAGTAGGAGAAGGAAGGATTCTCGGCTCAGAATTGGTACAACAGTTGCATGACACAGAGTTAATTCAGAAAAGGTTGCTTGCTGCTCAAGATAGACAGAGGAAGTATGCGGATCCAGCGCGTAAGGATGTTCGATTCCAAATTGGCGAAGCTGTTTTGTTCAAGGTGTCACCTAGAAAAGGGTTGTTTAGATTTGGCAAGAAAGGGAAGTTAGCACCTAGATATATAGGTCCTTTTGAAATTTTGAGTCAAGTGGGGAAGGTGGCCTACGAGTTGGCCTTACCACCTCAGTATCAACATGTGCATAATGTGTTCCATGTGTCGTGATTAAGAAGTATAATCCTGACGCTAGCCATGTGATAGAATATGAACCTGTAGAAATTCAAGCAGACCTGTCATTTATGGAGCAACCTGTCAAAATACTCGACTGGTAAGAGAAGAGTCTTAGGAATAAGACAGTAAAGTTAGTAAAAGTACTTTGGAGAAACCCTAAGGTTGAAGAATCGACTTGGGAGTTAGAGTCTGATATGCGTTCCCGGTATCCTCATCTGTTCTCTTAGATTCTGGGGATAGAATCCCTTAAGGGGAGAGGATGTTATAACCGGCATTTTCGTGTAATACTATTTGTAAATTTGGTGCAATTTTAAAACCGAATGCAATATATTCAACTATTGTATCCTCGTGTGAATGAGAATTTCTGCGTCTTAAATTTGCATTATGTGGTATATGATTTTTCAAAGCAAAAGTTTATTTATTTCTTTTATTTTTGATTTATAAGGAATATTTTAAACCTTGAATAAATTTCTTTTTAAAAGTTATTTTGTTCACAAATTTCAAAAGTGGTTTTATAAAATTTCTAAAAATCCAAGTTATTTTATTGTATAAATTTTATAATTTTTGAACTTATATTTTATTTTATATAAATAAATCTTTATAAATTTTAGTTGTCATAATTAGCAAATTACATGGTTGCCCTTGCATGCAAATCCTTTTCTATTCAATTTAAAGGGCTAAAGAGACAATTCCAACCCCACTAACTCTTATTTTACTAGCCAAATTCCTTCTTTGCCCTTGCTTGCAAAATGATCCAAGTATAATTGGAAGGTTAGTATTGTCAATTCTCATTCCCACTCACATTTTGTCAAATCAAAAACCATAAAACTAGCAAATGGCATGATCATTCACTCCACTCACACCACACTTTCTCCTCCCTCCCTCCTCCCTCTCTCACTCTCGGCCCTCCTCCCCCTCACTCTCGGGTTTTAGCCGAGACCAACCCCCTCCCCATTTTCTTCATTCCTCAACCAAGCTCCCACCTTCTCTACAAGTAAATACTACTTCCCATATCATGATCACATATATTTCAAAGAGTTTTGAGTAAAAAGTTTAAGTTTTAAGGTTGCATGTCAAGGTTTTAGTTGAAACTCAAAGTACAACCTTGATTCTTATGGATTTAAGGTTGTTTTTGAGAGGACTACAAGGAATGGAGAAGTGCCAAGTATTGAGAAGGAAACTCTTGATGTTGAATGGCCATTTTCCTTCCATTTCATTCGGCCATGACGTTAAGGGAGCCGAATGAATGGTCTTTGAGATCATTCTTGTTGCTTTGTTCAATCTTTGTATGTTTATGTGATAATGGCATGAATCTTGTAGTGAAAATTTGATGAAACTCTTTGCATGCTAAGTGATCATCTAGATATAGCTTATGCTAGGCTTGCATGTCAATTTCATGGTGAAATATATTTATAAAACATGTTGCTTAGGTTGGTAAAACTCGAAGACATTCATGCATGTGGATTTCTCTTAGAATGTTATAAGATTTTGATCATTTGGAAAGATTTTGTTAGTAAGCTTTAATTTCAGTAGGAATAAGGTGTTAATATTGATTAGTGTTCCTTGATGCATGGTAATAATTCGGGTATATTTTATAAAAAAAAAACATAACTTGTTATTTTCAAAAACTTGATGATTTGTGAGTTGTGAAATGTGGTTTCTTTTGTTTTACCATGATTGCACCTTAGATAAGGATGATCTCCACCAAGATTATTTTGAGTATAAGGGAGTTAGTTCAGTAGATCACATGTTTAAGTCTTGGTTTGGGTATTGGGTTGTTGGTGGTTGAGTTTGTCAAGTCAAAACCTTGGAGAAAGGAGACTTATAGTTTCTGCAGAAAATCAGTTTAGTACCCTGAGGTTTAGAGTGTGTTTTGACCATGTCATTGATGTGCACTTTGAGGCCCAAGCCACCAGAAGTTAGTATTGGGAGTATATAAAAGGTTTTAGGTGTTGGTTGGAGGTTTGCATGTCGTTTGGTTAGGTGCACAAGTAGAATAATAAAATCTGTCCAACAGGGGACAGTTTTGTTGCAACTTAGAAATAAAGAGATTTAACCATGTCATGGGTAGGCCCTCATTAGGCCCTATTGGGCCTTAGTCAGAGGGAGTGTCAGAGAAGTTTTTCCAACCGTAGTTCATAGGATATCAGTTAGAACCATGTGTCACAAGTTAATTCAAGTCAGGGCATTTTCTGCCCAGAAAAACAGGGGAACCATGGACTTTAAGCTTAGGCCCAAGAAGGCCCAAGCCAGGCCTTTGAGCCACATCAAGTTTGGGAGATGCCCTAAGGTCAGGAGAGTCTTTTTTAAAAGTTTTGAAGGAAAACCTATAGTTTAAGGGTGTCTAATGCACTCAAGAAACCGTAGATGTCATTGTGAAATTTGCACCAGTGAGCACTTTCACTTATCACATAGTTTTAGAATACTTAGGAGTGAGATTTAAGTTGACCACCTTAGTTGCAAGATAGTATAAGGTCAGTAGAGCAAAAGGCCCAAGTGAGGGTCAATAGGTTTAGAATATTTTAGTAAAGGCACACCGAGCTAGAAAGCCAAAATTTGAAGACTTTGTCTAGTTTAACGACCAAGTGACTTAAGTTGTGAATCGAGATCATCCAAGCCTAGTGTTGCATTATGGTGTATATGGTAATATTTGGTATTAAAATATGATGTGTGAGTATATGTGGCTTTGTGTGCAATATATTTTTGAAGGTGAATCCAAATTAAGTGCATATAGGCCTAAGTGCCATTTGTGTTTAATTACGGGATGTGAATAGGTTAAGTTGGTGAGAATATATTATAACGAGGATTATTATTATTTATGTAAAATCTCGAGACGAGGGAAAACTTGCCATAAAGGTCGAGTGAAGCTTCCAGTTGCTCCTACCAGTCAGACCAGACCAGCCTTTCTCAAGGCAAGTAATTCATCTTGTCTTTCGTATTCATTGTAAATAGTTCATATATATCGATGCAACTATCCTGAGTCATTTTGATATATTTAAATCAATCGTATCTTATGTTTATCTTTGAATCATATAAAAATGCCATGAACCCTCGAGTACATTTTGCAAGTAGTTCAAAAGTCTTATCATGATAGTATATTAAAATAATTTTGAATGCCATGATAAAAGAAAGGGTAGTTATAACTCTTGGTTGATTCTCTTGATTAACATGCTGGTGATTCCTAAGTATTGATATCTCATCCTGATACTTGAACCCCTATAGAACCTTAACTTGAACCCTGAAAGCCAGATATTTATCAAAGTGATTCCTCATTGATTGATACCCCTCTTTCTTATCTTAAAGCTTGACAATTCTGATATAACTCGAGATAAAGATCATTTCTTCATACCTTAACACCCTTAGTATTCATGAATCTTATCTTCTTGGTGATCCAGCACTTGTGCCTTGACAAGAAACCATAGCTTTAAGCCCAGTTTGGCATTACCCCTAAATAATATCCAATAGCCTCACTAAATTTTCTTGTCCAAGTATTATATATGAAAACCTTTCCGTTACCCTCATGCATTAAAGTTTAGTGGATCATGACCCTTAGATTTAGTACCATAATTCTCGTGTTTCGAGTTGGTCTATAATCCCTTGATAAAAATGCTTACTGTTAAAAGAGATTTTGTTATAATTCGGCATCAGTTTTTGAAATAAATAAAATGTGGGTTTTCAGTCCCAAATGGGGATAAATGTTTTCTTTGAATAGTGGAACTGGACTGAGACGCGAGTCCTTTCCACACTTATATTAGGCTTAAAAGTAGCCTAGGGATTTCCATAAATGTTCTAGAACCCAGCGAGGTTCGGGATTACTTCGCGGCTGATCACCGGCTGTAATCCGTAGCGTCATAAAATGATTTGATTAAGATATGGTTTTGAAATTGTTTTGATACAAGCAAAATGATGTCATCACCCAAAGTTTTATCTCTCGTTATCATTGGTTATGTCTTTCCATTGTCATTCTTTAATGTATATCTCGATTTATATTTTGTATCGTACTGTTTAGCACTTGTTGAGTATATGGCTCACTCCTTGCTTTACCCTGATATTACAGCTAGCAGCTATGGTTAGATTCAAGCAGACCGCCCGTAAGACCTGTGATGCTGATGCTTATGTTCGAGCTCAGGTAGAATAAGAGATAGTAGTTTTGTGTGAGGACTCGATATTTAAAATCAGCTATAATAGATGGTAGTGTTGGGCTATTCCAAACCCTAAACTGTAAGATCTTTGATTTGGTTATGTTTATTTATTTTTAAATAATGTAATAGTTATATTTAATTTTGCTGGTTAAGTTGGGGGTGTGACAGAAAGTGATCAAGATACAGTGTCTAAGGATAATGCAGACAAATCTACTTCCAATGAAGCACAAAACTCAACATCTGTCGAGTTGCACAATGCTTCATCCGTCAGAAGGCAATCTGCGTTATCCGTCGGAAGTCAACCTGCCTCATCCGTCGGTACTCGAAATTCACCATCCGTCGGGTTATCAAAAGGAGCAGGAGGTCAAGACAGATCACCTATAGAAAGTTCCCCTTTCTCAAATCAAAGATCCACAAACTCAGGGGGAGTTTCTAGCAATCAAAACTCAATCACACATCAAGACTACCGTGAGGTCTCTTCATCTAGAGCTAATCTACCTCAACAAAGGAAATGGATAAAAGATCACCCCTTTGAGCTTATCATTGGTGATGTTTCTTCTAGAGTTCAAACAAGAAGAACAACTCAGGAAGAATGTCTATACAGCAGCTTTCAATTAAAGGAAGAACCAAAGAAGGTAGAAGAAGCTTTGTTGGATCCTGATTGGATTTTAGCTATGCAGGGGGAGCTAAACCAATTTGAAAGGAATAATGTATGGAAGCTGGTACCCAAGCCTAAAGGAAAGAATCCAATAGACACCAAGTGGGTATTCAGAAACAAGATGGATGAAAATGGCATAATAGTCAGGAATAAAGCTAGATTGGTTGCTCAAGGCTACTGTCAGCAAGAAGGAATAGATTTTGATGAAATATTTGCTCCTGTTGCAAGACTTGAAGCCATCAGAATCTTCTTAGCCTATGCAGCCCATGCCAATTTCAAGGTCTATCAAATGGATGTCAAAAGTGCCTTTCTAAATGGAGATTTGGAGGAAGAAGTATATGTCAGTCAACCTCCTGGTTTTGAAGATCCAAATTTTCCAGAGTATGTCTATTATCTTCTGAAAGCACTTTATGGACTGAAGCAAGCACCTTGAGCCTGGTATGACACTTTATCAAAGTTCCTTTTTGAAAATCACTTCACAAGAGGTACTGTAGATAAAACTTTATTTTTCAAAAATGTTAATGGCTCTAGTATACTTGTTCAAATTTATGTAGATGATATTATTTTTGGCTCTACAGATGAGAAACTTTGCAAAAAGTTTGCCAAATTGATGCAAAGTAAGTATGAAATGAGTATGATGGGAGAACTAACTTACTTTCTTGGTTTACAAGTTAAGCAAGTTAGTGATGGAATATTCATTAGTCAAACTAAATATATTTTTGATCTTTTAAAGAAGTTTGATCTAATTGATTGCACATCTGCAAAAACTCCCATGGCCTCTGCAACTAAGCTTGAATTAAACACTACTGAAAAATTTGTGGATATTTCAAGCTATAGGGGCATGGTTGGCTCACTTCTGTACTTAACAGCCAGTAGGCCAGATATAATGTTTGCTACATGTTTATGTGCTAGATTACAGGATGATCTTATAGAATCTCACTTGATAGCTATTAAGAGAATTTTCAGATATCTCAACGGAACACAAAACCTTGGCATTTGGTACCCTAGAGATTCTGGTTTTGATCTAACTGGCTATTCAGATGCAGATTATGCAGGTTGTAGAATTGATAGAAAGAGCACAACAGAAACCCGTCAATTTCTAGGAAACAAGCTTGTGTCCTGGTTCAGTAAAAAGCAAAATTCAGTTTCTAGTTCTACAGTTGAAGCTGAATATATTGCCATCACTGAAAATCCAGTACAACATTCAAGGACAAAGCACATAGATATCAAGTACCATTTCATAAGGGAACATGTGATGAATGGTACTGTGGAGTTACATTTTGTTCCAAGTGAGAAGCAACTTGCAGATATCTTTACCAAGCCACTGGATGAATCCACCTTTTCAAGGTTGGTAAGTGAGTTAGGTATGCTTAATTACTCTTAAATCTATCTGAGTTATTTTTTAAATTGTAATGCAGCCAGAAATTTAGTTAATTTTTAAGTCTTGGATGAAATTTTGGCTAAGTCAAAATTTACATCTCGACGGATGACCCTTATCCATCGAGTTTAGTCATCCGTCGATATACTATTTGCTAATGAAAATCAATTACTTTTCTGGAATCTTTTAAAACTCGACGGATAACAGTTTATCCTCATCCGTCAAATTGTCTTAATCTCGGCCGTTAATTCCCTGTACATTATCCATCGAGTATACTTACAGTTTGTAAGCATTACACAGCGAATAATGGGTGGAATTTTTACAGTTTATTTTTAAACGGCTATTTTTGGCAATTTCTATTGGTTAATTTACTTTACTTTATTATTTTTATCAGTTATTTTTGAGATAGTATAAAAGCTTATTTCATTGCAATTGTTTTCTTTTATCATTCTCAAATTCAACTACTCTTATTTCATTCTCTCTCAAGCAATTATTCTCCTTCTCTTCAAGCTTTCATTCTCTAACAATGGCACCTGTAGTAAAGATTATGTCTCAAACTGGGTTCATTTATGAGAAGAACAATTTCACTGCATTGGTCAATAAGGGTATTCAGCAATCAGAGGACTATCACAAGATGATGGACTTTGTGAAGAACTGCAAGCTAAATTACGCCATGCTGGAATCACCCACAATCTTCTGTGAAGTTGTTGAAGAGATGTGGACCACTGCAATCTACAACTCTACTGACAAGACCATCACTCTAACCATCAAAGGTAATGAATTCTATATCAACAGTGATGTGATAAAAGCATGTTTCAAAATTCCTGATAATAATGTGACTTCACCACACAATGACACTAATATTATCAATATGCTTAATTCCATGTATTATGCACTTCCTACTTCTAAACTGAGTGATATTAGGAGAATGGGTCTTAGAAAGGAGTGGAGTTTCATGTGTGATGTAGTTACTAAGGTTTTCTCTGAAAAAGTCAGTAATTTTGATTCAGTGAATATTTCCATGCTTAACATGCTATACATTCTAATTACAGATAAATTTTATAATTTCAGTGACCTTGTCTTGTTTGAGTTAGGTTTTAAATTAGGTGAGTTAGCTAAAAGAGGTAAGAATGTGTATTATGCTAGATTTTTCATGTTATTGGCTAACCATCTGTGTGAAGAGATTGTGCTTGAGAACCCAAACAACAAACTGGTTTGTTGGGTTCAAGAGAGAAGACTCATTGTAGAATTGAACAGGGCCAACCATCATAAGGATGTGCCAATGTTCTACTTTCCTGTAATGCAGGCACCTCAGGTAAGTGAGGTAAGTTCATCCATCCCTACAACTATTCCAACCTCCACAATTTCTTTGAGTTCAGGAGTAGCTATGGCAACTCTACCAATGACCAAATAGTTTCCTACAAAAACTGCCAAAACTACTACTATTTCTAAATCCAAATCAAAGAAAACCCCCTCTGGTATCTCTCAAAAGATACCAGTTGAAAAATCCACCAAAGCCAAAGAGGGGAGTGTGAAGGAGGGTAAGTTAGGTGAGGGAAGGGGTGAACATCAAAGAAACCCCAAGAATAAGGTTGGAGAGTTGAGTGAATCCCAGCCTAGCCACACTGCAGTTTCCCAACAAACTGCAGTGCTTAAAAAGGATAAAAACTCACTTCTAGCTGCATCCTCCCAAAAGGATGCAGTTATTGAACAAAGCGCTCAGCCAAGAGCACAGGCCAAAAGGGCCAGGGACACAAGCTCACCCCAAACTTATACAAGAAAGAAGAAATCTAAAACCACTGGGGATGCACAGGGCACACACACAGTGCAAACTGGTGCTAAAGACACAGTCCCTGCACTCTCTCAAATTCAGTTTGATGTGGCTCCAATAAATGTGGAGTCACAGCCAAAATATCTAGTTATAGAAGCATCTCATACACCATACTCACGAACAAACTCTCTGGAAGTGGATATGATAAACACTTCAATTCCTGATTCCCCTTCTTTAACTCTGTTGGGGAAGCCAAAATTCAGTGCAAGTGAGCATCATCTTTTAGATGATTTGTTGGCTCACTTGCCAATTCTTTCAGAAACTATTATGACATCTGTGCCCCAAATATCTTCAATCAACACAGAGTCAACAGTAGTTTCTCTTCCCACCTCATTCATTTATACTCTCTCGACGGATATTGCTCATCCGTTGAGTAGTGATTGTATCCCGACGGATAAGCCTAACAGCAGTTATCCGTCGGATAGCACTACCACTCACTCGATGGATATCACTCATCCGTCGAGTATCTCTGCACAACTCCAAACTTCAATTATTTCAAGTGCAGAAGATTTAGTGGTTGTACAGTCACTCTTAGGACTGAGAGAGGAGAGTGTCTTGAGTGAGAGGCTGGGTTGCTCCCAGTCAAAAGGAGAGGAAATGAGTGAAACTCAGCAATCCATTTATTCAGGATTGGCAAAAGGGAGTGAGAGGAGTCCCACCTTAGTAGGTGAAGGTGAGGGTGTGAGAGTGGGGAGCCAGGGTGAGACCCTGATGCAACAAAAGAGAGAATATGAGATAAAAGCAGGTACAGGGGGTATAAGGGTGGATCCAGCCATTGCTCATGAGTCAATGATTATGGATGATGCTGAAAAGGAAAGATAATTTCAGCAATATTACAAGGATGTAATTGATAACATTTCCTTGGATGCTGACACTTTTACTCATCCTATGTCAGCCTATCAATTGTTGGCTGCTCAGGGCAATGAGGAGGCAGAAAAAGAAACTTTGAATCCGGTGCATACTTCAGAATCTCTATAAAGGGATAAAGCTGCTGTCAATTTAATGCCTCCTACAGCTGGTGAGCCATCTGAGGAATTTGAAGTAAATTTTAATGATGATGACTCTATTTCATTTGATGGAAGCATGAACTTAGGGGGAGATGAAGGCCCAAGTTCTATTCTAGATTTACCTGAATGGGCCTTGACAAAGGAGTCCACACAAGGAAAATTTGGTGTATCCTTGGTCAAACAAATCATGTCTATCCAAAAGGCCATTCAGAAGAGCTCAAATGCTGGTACCAAGGCTATTCTTCAAGCTCACCTAGATTCTCTACATCTCATGAAGATACAGCAATTAAGACAGAATCTGAGTGTAGATGAACTCAAAAGGATATAGCTGACTTGAAAACCTACAATTCTGAGAAGCTGGATTCAGTTATGCCATATGGTACCATACAGGATCTATTACTGAGACCGAGAAGAGAATCAGATTCTGAAAAGAAGCTGGCCAAGTTGGAAGATAGAGTTCAAGTTATTGAAAATTCTGTGGCCATCATTCTTCAAAATCAACAGTCTCAGACAAATCTTCTAATGCAACTGGCTCAAGCACAAGGCCTGACTCATCAACTTGATGATAACAAAAAGGGGGAGAAAGAACCAAGTAACGGGGAGAAAGGACCAAGTGAAAGGGAGAAACTTCAAATACAAATCAGCAAAGTAATTGTATCTTCAATTACTGTCTCAAAGCCACCAGTTGCAGATGGTATAGATCTGATTCAAGCAGCAGCAGCAAACTTAAAAGTTGCTGAGAAAGGAAAGTTGAGTTTGATCAACTGGGAGAAGATTGATGAGGAGATACAGAAGAAGTTTCAACTTGTCAAGGAGCCAGTTAAGTCAGCCATCCATCACTCTCAAGTCAGGCAAATCAGTGTGAATGAGATGAGCATGAATTATCTGGAAATAGGACAATCTTCCTGCATCAAGTCTCCAAAGGCTGAAATGATCCTTAAACCAAGGGTAAACTATTCAAAATCATCCTTGAAGAACCCCTTGGATATTGTGTATGAAACACCCAAGCCTGCTGAAAAGAAGCTTCTGTCAAGATCAATTGTTTTCTACAAAGATCTGACTGATTTAGCTTCTAAAAAGAGGATTGCTAAGATATTCAGAAATGGGAAGGAAATTTGTGTGATAGCTGGACATCCTCAATTTGCTCAAGGAAAGAGAGAAGAAAAAGCCAGATTAAAGCAAGAAAAGAAGCAAGTTGCTCTAGATGCAAAGAAGGCTAGACAAAAGAAAGAGCAGATTGCTATCTTAGCCAAGCTACAGGCTGTGAGCTCATATCAACAAATTCCCTCTCAACCTTCTGAAGCCACTGAATCAAGAAAGCAAATTGAAGAACAGAAGAAATCTCCAAGGAAGAAAGAATTGGCTATAAGAACAAAAAGGAAACTGGATATTGTTGACAAGGAATTGGGAGATCAATTTCCTAAGGAACCCACATCAGCTACAACTCAAGCATCAAAGCCCTATGTGGTATTTGAAGATATAAGGGTGGTGGATCCCTACAGGAATATTCATGGTGAACCTATTGTGCCCAAGGATGAGCCAATAGCATGGGATAACATACCAATTCCTGACTTCAGTCTACCAATCCTCAGCAAGCCAAAAAGGACAAAGTCAAGGGCAGTCAAGAAAGTGAAGCTGTCTCCTCTCAAATCCAAATCTTTAGTCAATGCTCAGCCCAAAGTCAACAAGGGAGACTACTTGTACTTGTGTGACATCAAAGAATTTTCTGATCTAAACCTCTATCTGGATGAACTAGATGAAGTGAGGGGAATTGATGCATACAGAAACCTACCTGAAAGGTTAGTGTTCAAGTACAAAGGAGGAAAGGAGATTGTGTGGCCACTTCACAGGATTCTTCAAGAGAGCCAAGCTTTACTGATTAAAGTTTATTCATCCTTCAAGAAGAACTTTGGGTTCAATGTCACTGCTAGAAGACTAGTATTGAAGAAGATTGAAGAACTAAGGAGTGTTAGAGCTAAAGATGCACACCCAAAGACTCTAAATATCCCATACATAGGGAGAATAGTGCATCTAAGGCCCTAATGGCTAATGGAGTTCATAGATGACAAAGGGGTGAGAAGTTTCTTCAGATTAGAAGACCAATTGAGCATCTCCAGCAATGAGACTCTCTTGGAAATGCAAGAAAAGCTAAATCTCTCAGAATCTGATGAACTGGAATTCCACAGGCAGCTCCAAAATTACATTGATGAAAACAATAGAAAGCTTGGAAGAAGATCCAGACCTTCAAAAAACTAGAAAAATCTGCTCAGGCTAGAGGAGCATCTTGAAATGACTGTGAGCTAAACTTTGTACATTTTAATTATTTGAATCACTTTCAGTATTATCTACTTTTCTTTAAAGATGTATGTTTAGGATGTTTTGCTATCATCAAGTATCTCTTAATTTATGGCTACAATTCCAGTAGACATAAATTGGGGGAGATTGTTGTGCATATGTTGTGTATTTGATGATTTTATTAACAAAACACCTAAGTAGATATTACTTAGTGAAATAATGTAGCACTCGACGGATAAGAATTATAGTCCCGACGGATAACTCATTATAGTCCCGACAGATGATGACTTATTATCCATCGAGTGAGTAGCTTATGTAATAATGAGTCTGTAGCACATTTCTGCATACACCTTTGTATAGATTCTGTAGTAGCATATAAGTCATGTTGACTTTAACTAGATATGCAGAATAGGTTGATTAATTATACATAAATGATGTCTTATAATTCTGTATAAGTGAAATGAAGTCAAGTACCAAAATAGCTACCGACAGATGATTAACAAAGCCATCGACGGATGATCAAATGGCTATCAATGGATGTTAATATAGTAGTCAACGGATGATCATGAAGCCATCAATGGATGATCATAAAGTCGACGGATGATCATGTACCCAATGGATAAAGAATTCAAATATCAGTTGACAGCGACAACTGGTCACATGCGTCTGGATGTATGCAAAAAGGAATGAGGAAGCCTATTAACTGGGTAATAGAGAACAAAGTAGCAAAGCATCAAGACTGATAGTTTTTATGATGATTCTATCTTTTGACTTTGTAATCTTGGTAATATATAAACCAAGAAGTAGCAAATAGAAACATAATCCGAGATACAAAAAAAGTGAGAAATCTTTGTAAGCAGAATTATTAGCATTTCTCTGTATTCTCAGTAGTTCAAATTTGTAAGCAGCTGTGAGCACTCTTGCACACAGAGTTCTCTCAATATAATATATATCTCGAGTGGAATTGTTTAAATCCACCAGAAAGTTTTTAAAGACTCTTATTTTTAATTACTTATGTTTTGATTCAATTAAGTTTTTATTCCGCATTGTGCTAATCAAAACACTTATATTAGTATTCGAGTTTGAACATTTTTATTTTAAGAAAAAGGTTCAAGAATTCCATTCAACCCCCCTTCTGTAATTCTTGATATATTGTTAAGGGACTAACATTATCACTTGTTTAGTAAGTTAAATATTAAGTGTACTATTTGGTTTAAGCTTGCCTGTTGAGTTTTGAGGGAAGCCTAGTGTTGAAAACCTTGATTCTTGTGAGTTTAAGGTTCAAAACAACGACAAAGCATCAAGAGTGGAAATGATCAATGGTTGAGGGAATTCCTTGCCATTTTACATGATCATTTCACTCCCTTCCATTTGGCAATGACTCTTTAAGAGCTGAATGGAGTAGAGTTTTGTGTTCTTTGTTTGTGATTAAATGTTATGTGAAGAAGTCTTAATTGCATGTCACTTTAAAGCTAAATTTTTGATGGATCATGATCTTTAAAACCCTTGCATGTCATGAAATATGTGGGATATTGTATGTTAAATGATTGCATGTTGATTTTACACTCAAAATCTTAGAGTACTAGGAATGCATGTTGAAAACTAGACTATATATATGATTTTGGCTTTAAGTTCGATTGTATACCTTAAATGTAACTTGATTTGCTAAAACAAAAATGAGTATACTTTTCTTGATAAGTGCTTTATTATGACGAAATATAGTTTTACAGTGGGTTAAAGAGTATATTCAATTAGTATTGTGTTGCATTTTGTTATGAATTTCATTTTACGCATGAGTACTTGAAAATGTGGTTTAAGTGTTAGTCTTGCTACTTTGTTTGTATAAATTGGTCATGGTGCATTTGAGTATGAATGATCTCCACCAGGTGTTATTTGGATAGATGAGAGTATTTGGTTAGAAATTATGCTTGGTTAAAGATTAGGTTCATGATTTATAAGTGGGAGTTAAGGTGGAAGGGATAGTGTAAGGTTTTTTTTTTCCAGAATGTTGCACGGGTTTGTTGGAAAGTTTTGAATGAGCATTCATTGGGAATTGGGAGGCCCAAGCCACCAGAAGTTAGGACTTGACCTATAGTTGATCACAGAAGCTTTAAATGTAAGAAATCAACTCATTTAGTTAGGTGCACAAGTCAAATCATGACTTCTGGTAAGAATAGAGATAGTTTGCGTGAGGAGCACTTTTAAGCTTAGAAAGTGGTGTCATTGGTAGGCCCTAATTAGGCCTTTCTTAGCATTGATACTAGGGAGTTTGTGGGAAGTTTTTGAGGCCCTATTTTGAAGGTTTAGAGTTAAAACCAAGAGTATAAAGTGAGTTCAAATCAGGGTAGTTTAAGTATCACTAGGACAGGGGAGAGCCATCTTTGAGAATAGGCCCAAAGAGGCCTAGGTTGAGCCTTGGTGTCATTCCAAGTGCACAATTAGAATTAGGACCTAAGATTCCACTGCAGTAATTTGAGTGTGAAACCTTGAGTGGAAGGGGTTCATTGTCACTTAGTACCATTCGGTGTCACCTAATAGTTGCACTTAGGAACACATTGTTGTTGCACTTAGATTTTTGCATTCTTAGAGATGAGGTCTGAGTTTACCATTGAGTCTAATTGTTATTAAGAGGTCAGTAGGAGGTTAGGCCATAGGTGTGGCTAAGTGAAATGGACTTTGGCTAGTAAAGGCACTTCAAAACTTGGAAAGCTAGTTCGGTTGCACTAGACTAGGTAGCACTTCGAGTCAATCGTGTTGGTGGAGTGAGATCATTCAATACTCAATAGTGCAAAATTATATTAAAGTTGTATATTATGTGATTTAATGTGTTATGTGATCCTAAATGATTATTTGAGCATAATAAGTGATTAGTAAAGTGTCGAATGTGTAGTTAGGCCTACGTGCCTATATGATTTGAAATCTTTAACTAGGATGGAGTCTTTGTGAGAGTGTGTCTTGACGAGGTCTAATATTTTATGTAGGCTCGGGAGAAGGTATTAATCTTGCTGTCAAAATCGAGTAGTGCTCCCGGTTGCTTCCACGATCAAGACGATAGTTAGTCCAGCCTTCTTAAGGCAAGTGTTTTTGCCTTCGCTTATCATTCTAGTGATGTTTTCCTTAAATTATATTATTCAAGTGTTTCCGTACTTTTATGATATATTGTAAGTGTCCTATGACCCTCTCGAGATATATGTTCAGAAGTATTTTGAACTATTAAGATATTGCAAATGAATAGAGCCACTCCTTTGAATTACGATAGTATGCTCGTAAATTGATCTATTTTAATATTGTTGTCACCATGATATATTATTGCAAATATTCTTATTTTAGATTGAAATTTTGCAAATGTTGTGTATACGCTTATAAAAATTCTCCCCGTATAAACTATAAAACCTCATATGTGATCTCTATTGATTAACCGCTATTCTTTTCACTCTTACACCCCCGAGTTACCAACTCCTTACATAAATCCTTACAATCATACCCAAATTTTGTCACTAGAGATATCCCATATATAACCCTCAAATTTGAGACCTCTATCTTGTGGAACAACATTATAACTCTTTTTTAATACTTTCTTCCTTGGTTATCAAACTATTGCTGACTATCCTTGAAAACCTACTAGTGAGAAGTCACATCATTCTGATAAGAGTTTTTTAACTCGAAATCCTTGATTGATGATTTAAACCCTTTTATACAGATCTTTGTAAAGTTCTCCTTGGCATCAGTTTTATAAAAGTTAATTGCTCTTTAAATACAAGAATGTCTTGAGATTGGTGAATTGGACTAAGACGCAAATCCCTTTCACACTTATTATGTTAGGCTTAAAAGATGCCCAGGGATCCCAATAAATTGTTAAGAACCCAGCGAGGTTCGGGATTGCATCGCGGCTGATCACCGGTTGTAATCCGTAGTGTCATAAAATGATTTTAAGAAATGATTTGGTTATAAATGTTTTGACTTGAATAATGATGTTATACACCTCCATTTCCAGTTATAAATTGCTATGATGTTAAATTATGTCTTATGATATACCTTGCTGAGCATTTGGCTCACTTCTTGCTTTTTATTTATGTCACTCCAGCTAGCAAGTATGGTTAGATTCTAGCAGACTGCTCATAAGTCTACCAGTGGAGATGTTGAGGCTTATGTGAGAGCTCAGGTAGTATAGTTGGCATTTGTGTGAGGACCGGTAGCTTTAAATATAAGTTGTAATAGTTGTAGTGTTGGACTGTTCAAACCCTTAACCTTTGCGATCTTGGATTCTGTTGTTAACTTCCATTTGTAATAACTTTGTATTTATTCAGTTATATTTTTTAGTATTATTTTGGGGCTGTGATAGAAACCAAATCGGCTAGTACAGGCTCCGGTGATCGTTGGACGATCGGACGTTCGTGTGGATACCTTGAAGAGCAGATCTTCGCAAGGAGGGCTGCTGTGGTTCATCAAGATCGAAACTTCCATTATAATCAGAAGGAAAGATTTATTAAGGTATATGATCCTATTCTTCATAATTATCCAGTCATTATACATAGATCATGCAGTATGGATTCAAATTTTTTTTATTTTCCGTTGCGTTTTGTGCCTCGAATCCTTAACAATGGCATCAGAGCTATGTGTATAATGGGATGATTTGGTTACGTGTTTGACATTTTTTCAATATATTGAGTATGAATTATATCTAACATGTATGTATATTGATACCGTTTATGTGTGAGATTTAATATGCATGATATTTTGTTGATTAATGATCAAACGGTTAGATAGAGTTTTCTGTATATTCACTTGATCTATATGCATATGATGATACTATCACGTTATATTTTGCCATAACTGATCAGTATGTCATTTGTATTTTATGCTTGATGTTTGGTTTATATATAGTGATATAAATTATTGGACATATGGTGTATTGACATGATCTGTTAAATGGGGAATGATTAGTATGTATATGATACATGCTTTTGAAACTGTATATGATGTAGTAGTGGCAAAGACTGGAAAAGATATGATCTTTAGCTCTGATATTAAGTTCTTTATTTGTTTATTTGATCATGGTGCTGGTTATGGCTTTAAGAGCTTTAGATTAAAGTTTATAGTTTTGTATTTATAAATACGACTTGCATGTCGTTTTCATTATTCTTGTAACTATTTAACCACGAATGTAACTCGAGTTTTCTTATGTAAGTACATTATTATAGGTTTTTTCAATGTAATGTACTTCTAGAAACGGTGATCCAAGAGAAAGAGCAACTATGAAGACAAGAAGATTGAAGACTTGTAATTGTATTTATATTTTTCACCATAGATTGACATTGATCCATTTATTAGCTTGAAAGGATCACATAGGATAAAGGCCATAACCAAGCACTTTTACATATCGCACTTTACATATTGATGTATAAATGTATGTGTAGAATAGTTAATGATGCATTCTTTAATTATATTAATCATGCATGAATGTATGTATTAGATACGTCACTCATGCCATGCCTGCTTAAACAAGATAAAATCTGTAACGACTCAAGATTTTAAAATTTACAAACGATTATAAGATTCTCGTATTTATGAATACCGAATAAAATACGAATCTTCTTTATTTCCGACATGGGGCAATTTTATCAAAAATGGGTTCATTGAACTTGTAAGGTTGTGGGTTTTAAGCGACACCGATGTGACTCCCTCAATACTTGGAAATCAAACCATTGACGAGTACTGATTTGAAGTATTTTATTCAAGGAAAAATTGGGAATCTCTTTATGATGGGATCATGATCGTTTTAATACTAGCAAAACCCTAATGTTTATGTTAAGTTGTTTAGATGCCTTCCAATATGTCCAACGCATTAACCCCTAGATCGATAAGGAGTGGGTTGGCCAGAGCGAAGTACTCCCATCTATCGTGGGACGGCTTGTTGAAGTATATGACACTTTTTAGACCTTTGGGTTTGACTTAACTAATTTACCACAAATAGGATTGTGAACTTAGAGGCATAGAGTTTGGTAAGATTTATTGGATAAATACGAATAAATGTTGTTCCACTAAACTATCCAAGAGTTATATAGTTGATATAATTGACAAATTTTATCTACCTAAATAAACTTATTTTGAGAGAAAAGCCAAAGTTGACCTAAGATATGATGAAATATGGATCTTGGCTCACTAGAAAGTATATAGAAGATATTCTTTCTGAATTGATAGTTAGGGCTATTAATTTGATAAAAATAGTGGGAGATATAATATATATGAATAATCACTTGAACATAATTTAATAATCATCTGTAGACTAATTTATCATATGCATTTTTAAACACTCTAGATATCAAATGGCAAACAATTCAAACAACTTCTCTGTGAGATCAGTCCTTGAGAAGGACAAGCTGACATGAACAAACTTCCTTGACATGAAGAGGAACTTGAGGATTGCCCTCAAACAAGAGCGCAAACTCTATGTAATAGATATTCCTCGCCCTGCACCTCTCCCTAAAGGAGCATCCCATGCTCAACATACTCTTTATCAGAAATATCTCGATGATGACACGCATGTTCAATGTCTCATGTTCTAAAGTCCGAAACCCAAATTTTAAAAACAAAAGAGTTATTATAATATCGCACCTTCATACATATCATAACCTCATGAGGCATTTAAATACGATTACACACATGAAATGATTGGTTGCATTTCTTAACACAAACTATACTATATATAACTTAGGGTGTGTTTGGTATTGCTATTGCTGACAACAATAGCAGCTTTTCGCTGAAAAGCATTTAAAAAACTGTTTGGTAAAATTTAAAACCTGCTTTTCGGAAAAGTGCTTTTGACCTAAAAGCTGCTGTTAGAGAAAGCAAGTCCCCCATACTTTTAGAAAAAGCTGCTTTTCAGCTTTTGCGGGAAGCAGATGCTGATTTCACTATCAAACCTTGCCAAAAGCATTATTATTTTTATTTTTTTACATCAAAACATATACATATCAAAAAAATTACCTAACACACATCTGATTTTTACAACAACACTTTTTTTAACAATACTTTTTTTAACAGCACACAAGTTTTGCACAACAATCCCAAACAGAGCCTTAATAACATAACTTTACTAGATAATATGTTAAAAATTATATAGTTGGGCCATTCCATAGGTCAGGTTATCCTCATGTACATCATTTCTACTGCTCATATATTTTTATTCGTACCTGCAACACAATGAAACTACGAGCTACATCGCTCAGTAAGTAAAGTAGCATAAATTATGTAATACACACATGCATCTCAACATATACTTGAATGCATTTACTTTTCTATTTATTCTTTATTAGTCTCAAAGACATTTCTTGAGTGCTCACTACTCGATTAGACATTGCCTACAGGGCTTGCTTATCACATCATACAATATCCCATGGGAAACCTCCTCTGGCGCCATAACCAATCATGTGGCTCATTGCATACCTTATTCCATCGTCGCCTCGTCGAGCTCAAGACCTAAGGCGACCTTGCTTTGTGGCAAATTCAACTCATATTCGATAATCGAACCTGGCCTGCCCATATCGGGCTACCCTTACGAGCCTACACAAGGCTTGTTATAACTCATCTTCTCGAAATAGTGGCACAATCCAACATTAGCCTACACCTTTAATTGTAACTTATTTAATTCTATATTTAGCAACACATGCTAACTCAATATAACAACACATGATATCCAAATTAACATAACATCCACATAATCACAACAACGCAACTCATATCAACTATCACTAAGTGGAGCAAATAGAAATTCAAAACACGTTCACATAACACTTCACATAACTTAATTAATCTTGTGTTTCAGTTGAGTACTTTACTTACCTTGTATCCAGGATTTTCAGATTTTAACTGCAAGAAACTTTCATTCAATATCCTTTATGATAACCTCAAAGTACTAGCTTAGAGCTTAACTTTGATTTCCTACTTGTCACGAGCTTCGATTCAACTACTTGCACGCCAAAATCGGAATTCGATAATGTCTTCGAATCCTCGTTTGATTATGAAGAACACTATGAATATACGTATTTCTCTGGGAAATTATAAGATTTTTCTGTTTGTTTCGGTTTTTTCTCCCTAAAACAAAGTACTGTAAGGGCTATTTTTACTTACTGAAAGATAGGATAGGATTGCACATACTAAGAAAAGATAAGATAAGATTGCATGTACTACGAAAAGATATGATAGGATTGCACGTACTACAAAAAGATAAGATATGATTGCACATGCTATGAAAAGATAAGATAGGATTGCACGTACTACGAAAAGATAAGATAGGATTGCACGTGCTGCGAAAAGATAAGATAGAATTGCACGTGCTATGAAAAGATAAGATAGGATTTTAATCAAAATATCTCGTATAACGATATAATCCAGATTACACGTATATTGAGACGATAAAATAATATTTTAATACCCATAAAACCGACCCAGAATCTTTGCAGCTAAATTTGTACTCCGGATCGAAAAAGTCTAAACACGAAAAGTGCTCAGAATTACCAAATTAGTGTAGAAATCATTTTCGGAAATATTTCGGTTTGTAGATTCCCCACACCGTTGAAGTTGCGGGTTTCCGAATAATCACAAATAATTAATAAATTATTAGAAAAATTATTAAATAATTTTGAAAATCATTTATAAAATCATATAACAATCAATATTTCACTTATAAAATATCTAAATATTATATCACCCATTCCGAGAATATTAATAATTAAAACTCACTATTTTGGCAGATATAAACCGCAATTACAGAAAATCATTCACATATAATTTCAACGAAATTTCACATATACTTACATATTATTTATAAATTATCCCAGTTAATCATACGATCGAAACCACACGTACCACTTAATCGCATAATATTTTTACTCGCATAACCAATAAATCCAGATTTTAGATACAATATATGAACTTTAGTTTAGAAAGAAATTTACACATCGACAATACAATAACCTTGAATTTAAATATAAAATTTTGAAAACTATTTAAACTGGAATAAAATATTAAATTTTATTCCTTTCTTTTTAAGACAAAAACTTCTATAAACAAATTTTTGAAAAGTCCGGGTCATTATATCTTTGCTCGCATTTTCACCAATGTGGGAAGTAAGCCAAAGCTCCCAGCATACCTGCTATAAACATTGAACTCAATACAATACATATATATAAGGGAAGAAGATATCATCCCCTTTATTTTACTCAATATGGGATAACTAGATAATATAATTAACAACAACACACATCATCACCCTAAAAATCACACAAGGTCAATAAATACAATCACACTTATCTCAACTTCTAAAGTAAAATATCGTAAAAATTATCATATTTTGAACCTGGATATTACACATGTTAGCGTCCATGAGTGTTGAACTTCAGAAACAACATGAAATATGGATTCTTATGATATGATTGAGCACCTTAAACGTATCTTTGAAGGACAGGCTCGTCAGGATAGGTTTGATACTTTCAAGTCGTTGAACGCATGTAAGCAGAGAGAATGTGATCCGGTTGGACCGCATGTTCTAAGGATGATATGGTATATTGAGTACCTTGCCAAATTGGGTGCCCCGATTGCTATGGAGCAGCAAAATGATCTGATTTTGCAATATTTAAACATCAGCTATTCTCAATTTGTGATGGATTACAACATGAATGAGATAGATAAGAACCCCACCCAATTGTTGGCAATTTTGAAAACTATTGAGACCAACTTTCAGAAGGCGTCCCCTGTTCCCATTTTGATGGCAAATAAGGGGAAGGACAAATGAAAGGGTAAATTTAGAGGCAAGAGGAAGATGGGATCTAAATCTAATGCCAATCTGAAACCTGATCCGACCAAGGCTTTGAAGCCTAAAGGTGGTGTTCTAAAGGTTGGTGATTATCATTATTGCACGAAACCAGGTCATTGGAAGAGGAATTGTCATGCTTATTTGGAGGATCTGAAGAAGAAGAAGGTTATTGTTACCACTTCTGATTCAGGTATTTATGTTATAGAAGTGAATTTGTCTACTTCTTCATCTTAGGTATCAAATACTGGATGTGGTTCTCACATTTGTATAAATGTGCAGGAACTGCAGGGAAGTAGGACACTGGCGAAGGGAGAAGTCGACCTACGAGTTGGAGATGGAGCAAAGGTTGCTGCTTTAGCAGTAGGGACTTATCATTTATCATTGCCCACTGGGCTTATTTTAGAACTAGATAACTGTTTTACATGCCTACGATTTGCAAAAATATTATATCGGTTTCTTATTTGGACAAGAAAGTTTTTTCGTTTTTGATTCTGAACAATAGTTGTTCTTTTTTATTGAACAATATTACATATGGGGTTGTACGTTTGTTTAATGGTTTATATGTTCTTGATTTAGATACTCCTGTCTATAACATATATAATGATAATAAACATATTAAAATAAAAGACTCAAATCAAACTTACCTTTGGTATTGTCATTTAGGTCACATAAATGAGAAAAGCATTTCGAAATTACATCAAGATGGTTACTTGGATAAGTTTGATTTTGAATCATACGAAGAATGCAAATCTTGTCTCATTGGCAAAATGGCTAAAGCTCCTTTTACCGAACAAGGTGAAAGGGCCACCGAAAGATTAGGACTTATACATAGTGATGTATGTGGTCCAATGCATACGATGGCAAAAGGTGGCTTTTACTACTTCATTACATTTACTAATGATTTCAATAGATATGGATATGTGTATCTTTTAAAGAACAAGTCCGATTCTTTTCAAAAGTTCAAAGAATACAAGGCCGAAGTGAAAAAGCAAACAGGGGGAAGTATAAAAGTTCTACGATCAGATCGTGGAGGAGAATACTTAAGCCTCAAGTTTAAAGGTTTCTTGAAGGAGTGTGGTATCGTATCATAACTTACTCCTCCTGGAACACCTTAATGGAATGGAGTTTCTGAGAGGAGAAATTGTACCTTGTTGGACATAGTGTGATCGATGATGAGCCTAGTAGATCTTTCAATAAGTTTCTGGGGTTATGCTCTAGAAATGGCTGCATATACACTAAATCGAGTTCCAACTAAATCGGTTCAAAAGACTCCATATGAGATATGGAATGAAAAACATCCCAGCATGTCGTTTATGAAAGTATGGGGATGCAAAGCATTTGTGAAACGCTTGGTGTCTGACAAGCTAGGACTAAAATAGGATAAATGTTATTTTGTGGGATATCCTGAAGAAACTAAAGGGTATAGTTTCTATAATCCTACCGAGAACAAAGTGTTTGTTGCTTGAACCCCTGTATATCTTGAAAGAGAGTTACTTTCCAAGAAAAGTAGTGGGAGGACTATAGATCTTGATGAAGATCGATTTGTACAAAATAACATTGAACCAGAGTTGGAAAGTGGGCAGGAAGTTCATCAAGATGTTTATGCTCCGGAAACACAGGTTGTTCGTATATCTAGTAAGGCTCATCATGAGCCGGAGAGATATGATGGATTTCTCTTCACTCAAGATGATGATGTAATGCTCATAGACAATGATGAGCCTCTTACCTACCAAGAAGCTATAAATAGTCATGTTTCCCAATAAAGTAATTGTTTAAGGGGGTTGGATACAATTACTAAACAAATCGATGTATTATGAAAGTAAAGTAAGAACAGATGAATCAAATAACAGTTTATATTGATATTTAATAAACTGTTACAAAACTCTCTCAAGAATATCATACTGAAGAGCTTTTAGGTTATGCGAATACCCGAGTACTTCTCTCACATTATGATAACATATTCTGTGTTTATATACTACACAACTACAATAAGTCCTATATCATTACAAAATATGTTACAGTATAATTCTAACACTTTCCATGCATTTCTAAATCAACTACGATACTATAAATCAGCACCTTCTGATTTATCTCCCATTCTTGACTTATCATCCAAGTCATTCTCAACGGATAGCATGATCAACAGATATATGTTGTAGCTTCAACGGATAATTATTTGTATATATCAAAGGATGACTAAAGATTATCAATGTATGATAATGAAGCTTCCAACGGATAATCATATCACATCAGTTGATCATATCCTAATTGTTAGACAGACCCTGATTCTCGACTTAGCCAATTCTCAACAATCTCCCCCAATTTATTCTTTGCAGAATAAGCATAAATTCTAATATAATTATCTAGTGCCAAAAACTAGATAGACAAAATAAGTAGTTTAAAGCTTACTTTGTTTCATAATTTGATCTTTATATTTCTTGAAAAATTCTGCAGTATCTCTAAACAAAATCTTTAACTTTGTCATCAATCTTTTTCAATAGAATATCTTCTAACTTGATCTTAAAATTCTTCTCATACTCTATTTTATCAGATAAATGATAGATAGAAGCTCTCAAATTTCTGATTTGAGCTCTTTGTGTCATCATGTCTTCCATTGACATATAGCATATTTTTCTTCCATCAGGATTCATGGTTATATGCCTCTGAGTAAGAACATTTTCAATGACAGCTTCTCCATTCTGAATCTTGACTTCTTGCCCTTTGAAATTTATATACTTAGGAATATTTGATCCAAAATAATATTGACCATCATCCAGTATCCTTATTCTGATATTGGCAAGAATCATGTTTGACCATAATCTTGGAGTTTCATCTTCAATTCTTAGCAAATAGTGAATGTACGTCAATTCCTTTGTAGACATGATCATCAGTTCATCAAGTGAAAGAACTTGAATTTGATCATTTTGCAATAAGAGTAAGATCTTCTATTTAGGTTCAGAACCATCATGTTTGTCAAGAATAATCTTCACAGCTTCAAGTCTATCCAGATGATCAGCAGTTACTTCCTGGCCAGGACTATCAGCAAGTGTGAAGTTCAACAGCTTTAAGTTGACAAGTTTAGCTTCATGATTTTCTATTCTAGCTCTTATGAATGGTTCAATCAACATGAGATTCTTAGCTTGAACTAACCAAGACTTCTTATCTCCCATGGTATTAAAACTAAGTAAACCATCCATCCTTATTCCTCCAGGAGTAAAGCACAATTTATAATTACAAATAAGATCAACAAATTTTCACCATTTGTATTTGTTCTTGATATTTGGAAATACTTGAGCTCTCCTTTATGCTCTTCTCTCCAACATCTTCATATCTGTAATCCTCCATCTATTCCTCTCAGATCTTTTAAGCATATTTTTGTATACTTGATCTGCTTTATGAAAGGCAAATCTGATTTTTCCTTCATGTGCCCTTTCTTCTCTGTCAAAAATAATTTCTTCTTCCTTGAAACTTTCTCCATTAACAGCTTCAACATAAGCAGAGAGAATCTATAAATCCATTCGAAATAGAATTTCTTCTTCTTCAGATTTCACAGAATCAGAAATCACTATCACTCTTTCAGTGTTAGGAAAAGAATCAGAACTTTTAATTTTGTCATCAATAATTGAACTAGGAGTAACAAGAGCAAATTCTATATTAGATCCATGTGATCTTTCCTTAGAGACTTGAGTTGACTGTGTCTTTTGATTTTGAATTCAAGTTCCAGTTTGAACTTTCACAGCATCAGAGGTCTCCTTCTCTTGTTTATCGCGATCATTATCAGAATTGGTATTTCTCCTCAAAACTGATACAGGTTAATATTTTGTCTTGGGTACTATCTCCTCTTTTTTGGCATCTAGACTTTGTAGAAGAAAGAAAATAGCATCCAACTTGGAATTTGTAGCATTCTAACCAGCCTCTAAAGCTGTCAGCTTCTCATACATATGATATTGTTTTTCTTCCAAGCTAAACATTCTCTTTATCAAACCACTTTGTTTGTTTGTTCCTTTAATAGTCACAGAAAGATCAGCAAGCTCTTATTTGAGATTAACATTATCTTGCTTGAGTGCGGAGACAGAAGAATGCAGTCATTAGACTAAAATTGCATGATAGATGCTTTTATATTAGAATTTCAAACCAATTGAACAACATGATCAACTAAAGTCTGAGCAGATTCCATAGATATATTTTCACTTGGTAATCTCCAAGAATGATTCCATTCATAAGCCCTATAAGGATGTAGAATAGTAGCATGACCAGAGGATAAACCAAAAGTAGATAATTTAGATGCTTCAATACCAGCTTTCAGAACAACATCATCAGGATTATCATCATCAGAGTCATCATAATCATCTTGATTACTAGAAGATTTCTCAGGAATATCAGAATCAACATCAAAATCAGGAACTATGCCTTTGGACTTTAAATCAGAATTTGACTTAGAAGGCTTAGTTACCTATGTAGATCCTGTAATAAAAGAACCATGAGTAGCTAAATCTCTTTGTTCCTTAAAGTGATCTCATCACTTCTCACACCACTCATCTCATGACTTTTAATAGTTAGAGCTCCCTTACAAGAATTACCTAAATCCTGACCTTCATCTACCTCTCCTTTTACCTGGTAAGGATCCTTCCTCTTTGTTATTTTATTTTTCACTAAATCTTTTCTCTCATTATAACATGAAAGGCTCAGATTAGTGTATTTTTACAGAAATAAGAGGTGACTGAGAAGAGTTGTCCATGATCATATGACTAGAGGTATTCCTTTATAAAGGTCTAATCATAGTCATGTCATTAGATAAAATAGAGTGTAAAGAATTTGTACCTTGAGGAATATCAACCATTGGTATAGCCTTGAGTGGTTGCAGCAAGATTGCTTCAAACTTATCTAGAGAAGTGATCAGTACATCTAGATGTGTAGAATCAGGAACAACTTCATCAGTAATTTTTGTTTTGTCAAGAAGCTTCTGCTCGTCAAGAATTGACCCCATAATAGGATTTGATACTTAATCTGCAATGGTACTTTGAACTGTGGGTTCTTGTGTAAGTTGAGGTGTAGAAGCTTCTTCAATCCTTTGAACTGAAGGTTCTTGCGTGCTTCCCTCAAAGATAGGATCATTTATAACAACATCCAATCCAACAATGTGCATTTGATAAGATTTCATGTCTTGTACTGTCTTCAGAATGTCACCAACAACAGAATTTTGACTTCCTTGAGCAATTTCAGGAATAGTCAGATGTGATGTTATGCATGCACCTACACTTTGAGCAGGCGGTTCTTGTGTAGCTGGGGCATTAACAGGTGCATCTTCACTTTGAGAAGATGGTTCTTGTGTACTGTACCCCTTCTGTGGTGATTGAAGTTTGATCTTTTACTTTGATAAACTGTGGAAGTCTTTGCTTTTCTCTTGATTGACTTCTGCAGACCAATTTCCTTAGCAATTGCAATTATCTTGGCAGTGTGAGATTTAGTAACTGTCTGATCAAGAATTGTCACTATCTTATCAGGAATTGCTTGAGACCTGTAAGGATGTGACAATGATTTGTCAGGATTTGGAGATTCCTGATCTAGAGCAATATCAGCCAACACCGTAAGACCATCTGATTCCTTTTGAAACTTTTCTGATGCCTTCATTAGTCTTCTTTTCTTAGGCTTATCAGCTGCAAGTAAACTTTGGTCTTCTTCTGTATTAGCACCAGTAACCTCCACTAGTCTAGCAAGCTTCTTGAATACAATTGGATCGTCACTGTCATTTCAGTGTTTGATGATTCATCAACCACTTTAACACCAACTCTAATTTTACTTTTATTCTATCTGCATTCTCCTTGATTTTTGTTGCTAATGAGACACTTTTCTTCCTTGCTCCACCTCTTTGCTCCAAAGATTTAGGTGACTGTAAAACAACCTTAAGATCTGATTGTCTCTTAGACAAATCAGTCTTAGCTATTGTCTTTGATTTTGTAACTGATTCCTTTTGAGAAGAACCAGAGGTGATAAAGTGTTTCGATTTAATGGAAGAAAAATGGACACTTTGGTCAGGAATAGGGTTGGATGTGCCCTGTACCATAGTGTTAGGAGTTGGAATATTATATTTTTCAGGCATTTTGTTAGACAAAAACACCCATAATTCTTGTGGTAAAACTGTTCCTCACCGGAAAGTATCTTTCCTTTTTGCTAAATCAGTCAGAGATTTAAAATTAATTTGAAAAATCATCAGAAGTTCATCTTTTTCAAAACTTTCACCTTGTAAAAATCAGTTGTAAAAACCTAGTGTACGCAACACCACCATCTTTATCAGTAAATCGAGCTATCAGGATTTGCATAATAGTGTTACAAATAATCAAAAGCATGACCAAATATCAATGAGTAACCTATCTTTAGTGACGATAATGGAAAAGCATCAAAATAGATACCTTATTCAGAAAAACTCTGCTTATACAATCAAAGTAGAAGTTTCATTCTTTCCTGAGCTTTGTTATGAACATCTACCAAGCCTTAGTAAAATCAACTCTATGATCAATCTCTCTGACCCAGTCAAAGAGTGTTGTGGTAGGAGTCACATCTGGAATCCTGCCATTCAACACAGGCAATTTCAAAGCTGCCTCAACCACAGTTGAATTGATCTCATATTCCTGATTTTTGTAAGTGAATAGAATGACCCCTTTCTCAGCATCAACCATCGAGCATCTTAAATATGCATAATCTGTTTAAACCACATTCTAGAAGGATCAGTGAGAGCATACCCAATATCACTTTGGGCTAAAAAATCCTGAATTACTCTGAAAACATCAGGAATATCAGTTTCATGCAAATGGGCTTTAAAGTTTGTAGCCGAAAAATCATGTGATTAAACATATACTTAATCGCAGAGAGCGAAGAAGCAGTCTCAGTGTTGGCCATTCAAAATGTTAAGGTTTGTACAAAGAGATGAGAGTGCGAAAATTGATGAGAAGCATTTCGTGTATAGTGTATGTCTTAGATAAGGATGATTATGGATTAAATCAGTAATAGATAGTAAGACACTAATACACATGGCATGTGCTGATTGAATAGAATAGGTAATACTAAATTTAATATGTAATTCTGGTTAATCATGCACGACTATCAAGTAGAATATTTGATACGGCACCGAAAAACTAGCAATCATGCTACTACACATATCCAGTTTGCTAACGACTCAATAATAATGCGCAAAAATAATTCTCAAATTTATTTAACATAAATCAAGTATTACTTAGGAAAAATAATTGAACAAAATCATAATATACTCACAACCAATGTCAGAATTACATCTCATGATTTAATGTGTCAAGATCTGACGTGAAGGTCAGGATCCTACAACTCAATTCTTCTCATAGCTAACCATCCCAAGCTCATGGAGTAATTTTTCAAACGTTGCTTCTGGTAAGGGCTTGGTGAAGATATCAGTTACTTGTTGATCGGTTGGAACAAAATGAAGCTCAATTGTCCTTCATTGACATGCTCCCTGATAAAATAATATCTAATACTAATATGTTTTGTGAGTGAGTGTTGTACTGGATTACTTGTCATTACAATTATGCTCTGATTGTCGTAGAAGATAGGTATCTTTGTATAAGACAATCCATAGTCCATTAATTGATTTCTCATCCAGAGAATCTGAGCACAGCAACTGCCAGCAACAATGTATTCAGCTTCAACTATAGGTGTAGATATTGATTTCTGTTTCTTGCTCTGCCAAGCAACCAATCTACCACCCAAATACTAACAGCCACCTAAGGTACTCTTCTTGTCAATTTTGCATCCAACAAAGTCTGCATCAGAATAGCCAACCAGAATAAAATTTGATTCTCTTCTATACCATAACCCAAGAGATGGAGTCCCCTTTAAGTATCTCAGAATTCGCTTGACAATAATCAAATGAGATTCTATGGGCTTGGCTAAAAATCTTGCACACAAGCAAGTTGCATACATTACATTTGGTTTAGTAGTAGTTAAATAAAGCAATGAACTAATCATACCTCGGTAGTCAGCAACATCAACTTTTTTAACTTGGTCTGGATCTAACTTTATAGCAGTAGCCATTGGGTTTGTAACAGTTAAACTTTCTTGCATATTGTATCTAATTAATAGATTCTTTGCATAGTTAGACTGATTAATGAAGATTCCCTCATCAGTTTGTGTAACTTGTAGTCCAAGAAAGTAACTCAACTCTCCCATCATGCTCATTTGATACCTTGACTTTATAAGATCAGAAAATTTCTTGCACAACTTGTTGTTAGTAGACCCAAAAATAATATCATCAACATAAATTTGCGCCAAAAGTAGATCACTACCTTTATTTATGTAAAACAAGGTTTTGTCAATGTACCTCTTTTGAAACCACTTTCAATCAGAAATTTAGCAAATGTTTCATATAAGGCCCTTGGTGCTTTTTTGAGTCCTTACAAAGCATTGTCAAGTCTGTACACATGATCAGGAAATTTTGGATCAATGAAGCCAGATGGTTGCTCAACATATACTTCTTCTTCTAACTCTCCATTTAGAAAAGCACTCATGACATCCATCTGAACGATCTTGAATTTCTTATGTGTAGCATATGCTAAGAAAATCTGAATAGCTTTCAGTCTTGCCATAGGAGCAAATCTCTCATCATAATCAATACCTTCTTGTTGTGTATAGCCATTTTCAACAAGTATAGATTTGTTCCTGATTATTATGCCATCTGAATCTGTCTTGTTCCTAAAAATCCATTTTGTGCCAACCACTGATTTATTCTTTGGTCTTGGAACCATTTTCCAAACTTCATTCCTTTCAAACTCATTTAACTCCTCATGTATTGCTTTTATCCAATCATCATCCTTGAGTGCGTCTTCTACTTTCTTTGGTTCCTCCTTAGAAAGAAAGTTGTGATAGAGACATTCATGTTCAGTTGCACTTCTGGTTTGGACTCCAGCCTTAGGATCTCCAATGATAAGATCAGGTGTATGATCTTTTGTCCATTAAATAGCCTTTGGTAGTTCAGTCTCATTTCCTGATACTCCCCCTGTACTTGAGTTTTCATATCCATGTGAAGCTCCCCCTATATCAGTGTTGTCTGTTCCTGATTGAGATGAGCTTCTGTGTGAAGATTGTTCACTAGACTGATTTTGATTTTCAGTTGAATGATTACCTCCTGATGAGCTATTATTTGTTGTATTTAAAGAATTTCCAGTAGATCCTGTATTTTCCGCTTCTTCATCAGAATTTGAATTACTAGAGTTATCACTTTCTTTCTATGGATGTTGCTCCCCTTCAACATGTAGATTTTCATGAACTGATACTAAATCAGGATCAGAATCGTCATCAAATTTGACTCATTGTCAGGATTTGACTTGTCACCAGAATTGGACAAATTATTAGAATTTGAAATATCTCCTAATTGAGTCTTTTATTCGCAAACACAAGTTCTTCATGTGAGTCTTCTTCAATTCCAGTTATCTTCTTGTCATAAAAGGAAACATGAATTGATTCAACAATTATCCTCATTCTCAGATTAAAAACTTTATAGGCTTTTGATGAAGGATATCCAACAAAAGTGCCTTCATCAGCTTTTCTGTCAAATTTCCCAAGCATTTCAGGATATGTTTTTAGAAAAAAAGACTTGCATCCAAAAATATGTAGATGCTTTAAGCTTGGCTTCTTTTCCTTGATCATTTGATATGGAGTTAATCCAAGTCTATTGATCAGAGTCAGATTCTGAATATAACAGGCAGTGTGGACAGCTTCTGCCCAAAAGTATGTTGGTAGATCAGCTTCCACTAGCATAGTCATATCAGCTTCAATAAGCATCATATTTTTCCTTTCCATAACACCATTTTTTTGAGGTGTTCTAGGTGTTGAGAACTATTGAGAGATTCCTTTATATCTGCATATCTCATCCATCTTGCTTTTTTTGAACTCAGTCCCATTGTCACTCCTCAGAGTTTGCACTTTCTATTTTATGTTATTGTCAATCAATCTCAGATGATCCAGAAGAATTTCAACTGTTTCATCCTTACTGTGCAAGAAAAACACCCAAGTAAATATAGTATATTCATCAACAACAACTAAAGTATACCTTTTCTTGTTAATTGTTATGACATTCACAGGGCCAAAGAGATCTAAATGCAACATTTGATATGGCTTTTTGATGGATGATTCTGACTTGCTCTTGAAAGATGTTCTTCTTTGCTTGGCTTGTTGATATGCATCACACAAACCATCAGGGAAGTAGTAGATGTTAGGTAGTCATCTTACCAAATCTTTCTTCACTAGTTCATTGAGATTATTGAAGTTGAGATGAGAAAGCTTCTTGTGCCAATTCCAACTTTCATCTACTGATGCCTTGCTTACTCGACAACTTTCTAGACCATCAGTATTAGCATAAAGTTTGGCTTCATAAATGTTTCCATTTTTGTAAGCTTTGAAAACATTTTTATTTGTGATCTTATGAACTACTTCACAGTGCGTATCATAGATTACGACATAGAAACCTCTGTCAGTATTTTGACTAATGTTCAACAGGTTGTGCTTCAGTCCATCTACCAGAGCTACGTTAGAGATGATGACATTTCCAATGATTATATTTCCGTATCCCAGGATTTTTTTCTATATTGCCATCTCCATAGGAAACCATTGGGTCAACCTTCTCCTCATATTTGGAAAACAGGGATTTAGTTCCAGTCATATGTGCTGAACAATCACTATCTAAGACAAGCACATTCTTTTTGTTTCCCTGTAATCAGGATAATGGAAATCAATCATAAGAACCCACACTTGTTGGGTCCTTTTATACATCTTATATAATTTTATATTACCATACTTCTTGTCAGGATTTGATCCATCAGGAATTACTCCATCAGGATTTGTCTTGACATTCTTGACTTTATAAGATGTGTGCACATTCAGTTTAGCAGTTCTATTTAAAATAGCAATTTTATTGAATTTTGGTAAATAATCATACTGGTTGTGATACAAACTATGATAATCTTTACAAGTGTAAATAGAATGCCAATTGCTACCACAATGAGAACAAGGATTTTGTGGTTTGTAAAGTACTGATCTACCACTAATATCAAATTTAGGAATCTTAAACACTTTCTTTTTAGGCTTTCTGCAATCAATAGAAATATGATTATTATTACCAAAGTTAAAAAAAACTTTTCTAGGAGCGTTAGGAATGTACTTATAGTTGTTTTCCTTGTTTATTGCTTGTTTTCCATTTCTACCTCTCTTAGACCTAGGTTTTGGACTCTTAGCAGTTACCTCACAAATTTTCTTGTTTAACTGGGTCTTAAAGAGAAGTCCTATATTTTTACTTTTCTTTTCTTGCATTTTAGGATCTTCTTTATTTTTAGAAGGGACTCTAGGTTCAGCTTTTTCTTCAACATTATTCTTAGAAGTAGAACCAAATTCATAGACAGACTTCACTCCTCTTTCATTAGTTCCAACAAACTTAACTGGAGTATTGATGGATTTATTGATATTCCTATCAGTAAATTTGTTATAACCTAGATATTATTTCTAGTTTTTATCACTGATGAAGTAATAAACTTTCTTTCCTGAAGTCATCCATGTTTTAAACACCTCTATTTCCTTTTCTAGAACTTTCTCTAGTCTGGATGTTTATCTGAGTTTCATTATATTGTGCCTTCTTACATGCATTTTCATTCTCATGCATGCAAACTAACTAAGCTTCTAAGAAATCATATTTTTCTCTAAGCCTCTTATTATCAGCAATCAGACTATCACATTCAATATTCTTACTTTTAAAAGTAACATACAAAGAGTATAAGAAAGTTTTCAGTTCAGATAAATTATCAATATCAACATGAAATATAAGTGAAGGTACCTTATCAGTTCCTGAGGCATCCTCTCCATGAGTTGCCATGAGTGCATAACATTCATCATCATTATTAGTTCCTGATGAGTCCATCCAGTCTCTGTTGGAGTTTGTAATGACCAAAGCTTTTCCAGTTGTCTGGGGGCACTCATTAGTCAGATGTCCCATTTTATTTAAGTTGTAACATGTCACTTTGGTCTTGTCAAACTTCCTTCCCTTGGTGTACTGACCATCACTCATTCTGAACCTGCCTTTTCCTTCACCAGAGAACCTTTTGTTGAAACCATATTTTCTCTGTGGTTCTGTAAACCTCGTCCTTCTGAAGCCTTTCACAAGCATTGCAGCCATTTCAACCACTTGAGAATCCTCCTAGACCTCTCACTTATCTTTTCCTTGCCCTTATGAGTCTCAGCATTGAGAGCTACAGTTTTCATCTTCTGACACTTTCCATTCTTCCTTTGATGGATCTCCAAGTCATGAGTTTTCAGCATCCCATACACTTCATCCAGAGTTAGAGAATCAAGATCGTGCATGATTATTGAGGTATCCCAGTCTTCTGGAAGAGCTCTCAGAAACTTGGTGTTTGAGTCTTCTCTTTCATATTCTTTTCCAACCATTGATAGATCATTCAACAGTGTCAGAAATCTATCATATATATTAGTAATTGACTGATCAGCCTTGGCATCACATTGCTCATATTCTTGCACAAGAACAGCTCTTCTGTTTTTCTTTATTGCCATTGTAACTTGGCACTGTGTCTCCAAGGCATCCCATATCTCTTTTGCAGTCTTGCAGGAAATCACTCTGTTTGACATCACATTGTCCAAACTGTTGTGCAAAATATTCTTGACTTTAGCATCCTTAAGCATTGCAGCTTTTTCCAGATCTGACCACTTTGATCTTTCCTTCATGACATGGTATTCAGGAGCATCTACAGTCATAGCCACAGTTTCCATAGGGTATGGAGGTACTGTTTTAATGATATCAACATATGAATCATCAATATCTTCAAGGAACATCAAGATTTTTACTCTCCATGTAGAGTAATCAGCTTTCTTCAGGATGAGAATCTTCATGCTTTCATACTTACTTCCAGACATCTTGATATTTGCAAATTAACAATTATTTTGACCGGTTCGATACCACTTGTTGCCAAGTAAAGTAATTATTTACGGGGGTTGGATACAATTACTAAACAAATTGATGTATTATGAAAGTAAAGTAAGAACAGATGAATCAAATAACAGTTTATATTGATCTTTAATAAACCGTTACAAAACTCTTTCAAGAACAATATTCTTAAGAGCTTTGAGGTTATGCGACTACTCGAGTACTTCTCTCACATTGTGATAACCTATTCTGTGTTAATATACTACACAGCTATAATTAGTCCTCTATCAATTACAATATATGTAACAGTATAATTATAACATTTTCCATATATATATAAATCAACTACGATACTATAAATCAGCACCTTCCGATTTATCTCACAGTCCTGACTTATCATCCAAGTCATTCTCAATGGATAGCCTGATCAACGGATATATGATGTAGCTTCAACAAATAATCATTTGTATATATTAATGGATGACTAAAGATTGTCAAAGGATGATAACGAAGCTTTCAATGGATAATCATATCACAGCAGTTGATCATATCCTGATTGTTAGACAGGTGATTCTCGACTTAGCCAATTCTTAACAAGTCCAGACTCCGAGAGATTGATAGAGGCCATAAAATCCGAGATGGAATCCATGTATTAAAATAAAGTATGGACTTTAGTTAATCCACCTGAAGGGGTAAAACCTATAGGGTACAAGTGGGTTTTTAAGAAGAAAACTGACATGGATGCTAAAGTACAGACCTATAAAGCACGACTAGTGGCAAAAAGCTTCAAACAAATTTATAGTATACACTATGGTGAGACTTTTTTACCAGTTGCTATGGTCAAGTCCATCAGGATTTTTCTAGCAATAGCTGCATACTACGACTATGAGATTTGGCAAATGAATGTCAAACCCGCTTTCTTAAATGGGAGCCTTGAAGAGGATGTATACATGATACAACCTGAGGGTTTTGTCGATCCCAAGTTTTCTAAGATGGTCTGTAAGTTGCTTCGATCTATTTATGGATTGAAGCAAGCCTCAAGGAGATGGAATCATCGTTTTGATGAAACAGTCAAATAATTTAGCTTTATTCAAAATAAAGATGAACCATGTGTTTAAAAGAAGGTTAGTGGGAGCCATGTGGCATTCCCAGTAATATATGTAGATGACATATTACTAATAGGGAATGACATACCTTCTCTACAGACTGTTAAGACTTGGTTGGGAAATAGTTTCTCGATGAAGGACTTAGGCGATGCTACCTATATATTAGGGATCAAGATTTATAGAGATAGATCAAGGAAATTAATCGTCTCAAGTCAGAGTACATGCATTGCAAAAGTATTGCATCATTTTGGGATGCAAGAGGCAAAAATAGGATATGTCCCAATGTCTCATGGGATATTGATCTCAAAAGATAACTGCTCTAAATCATTAGATGATAATGACCATTAAGAGAAGTTCCATATGTTTCGGCAATTGGATCTATAATGTATGTAATGATATGTACTGGTCCTAATGGTTCGTATGCCTTGAGCATGACGAGCAAATACAGTCTAATCCAGGTGAGTGTCACTAGACAGCTGTCAAGAATATTCTTAAGTACTTAAAGAGGACTAAAGATTCATTATTGGTGTATGGAGGAGATGAGAAGCTGGTTGTAAAGGGTTACATTGATGCTAGCTTTCAAACAGACAAAGATGATTCAGTATCTCAGTTAGGTTTTATGTTTTGCCTTAATGGAGGTGTTGTAAGCTGGAAGAGTTCAAAGCAAGAGACAGTAACTGATTCTATAGTGGACGCTGAGTATATTGCTACCAGTGAAGCATCCAAGGAGGCTATTTGGATATGTAAATTCATAACGGGACTTGGTATGGTTCCATCGATTAAAGATCCAGTTGATCTATACTGTGATAATAATGGAGCCATCGCGCAAGCTAAAGAACTAGGGTCCCATTCCAGGGCAAAGTATATACTTTAGAGATAACACCTTCTTTGAGAGATTAACGAAAGAGGAGATATTTGTAAAGTGCATACTGATGATAATGTTGCAGACCCACTGACTAAGGCTTTGTCGCAGCAAAAGCACAAAGGTCATAATAGTTCCATGGGTATTAGATACATGGGTGATTGGCTCTAGTGCAAGTGGGAGATTTTTAGTGTGTGTGCCCTAAAGACAACACCATTATGTTTATGTTATGAGACATTTGGATTATTCATTATGATTCTATGGATTATTCTTTAGTAATTTATTATATCTTTATTTTATGTGATAAAATGTTGGATTAATAAATGTTCATGGAATATGATATGTAAATCTATATCTCTAAGTACGTAACTTAGAAATGAGATTATGAGAATAGTGTTGATATTCCTAAAGGTCCCTAGTCAAGTATTATTGTTAAGGGATGATAATAAATCCATTGAGACTAGTGTGTTTGTTGACTGATGATCACATCTCATTGATCATAGGTATGGTGATACTAAATTCAAAACACATACACATATATTAGATATATGGTGTTGGATTGACTCGTTGTGAGATACTACATGTTTATAGTGTCATAAGTTAATCTCATAGTGATAATGATGTATTGGTCCTTAGACCTGAAGTCATAATATTTCTATACGAGAATTAATATACTTTGACACTATTGAAAGTTATCATTGACCGGGTCATAATAAAAGTAGAAATTGGGTATATTATGAATCGTATGAAAATTATGAATGGTCTAGATGGGATTTAGCCCTCCTATATTAAGGAGGGATATAAATGGCCTCTTGATTGAGTAAGACTATAAAATGCATGACCGTGCTCAAATACTGATTTGTTTAATAGTTTACTCATTGATCAAGGAAACAAGGATTAAACGTTAATAGAGGATGACACAATGCATGCCTCGAGTTTGATCTATAATATAAGGATAAAGAGATTATATTACATTCTAAATTATTCACGGAAAGTTTAATTGAATCACCGATTATTATTATTACTTGGGTAGCAATGATGTATTACTAGATGTCACTCCTTATTTATAATTTTATTATTAGAAAATAAAGTTATTGCCAATGTAATAATAACCTAGAGGGTCACACACAATGAATATTTAAAACGGGGTGTTATTTAAATTATGAATTTAAATATTTTATTATTATTAATTTGAATTTTATTATTAAATTAATTAAGCGAGACTTGATAAATTGTATATATATTAGAATCCGAATTTAATAGTAATATACACCCAAAATCAGAATGGGTCATTTTTCAGAAGCCCGATAGGTTTAGGTTTAGGTCTCAATCCTCTCTCCTATATATATACATTAAGATGTATATTTTTATGGTTACTTGTCACATTACATTTTTTTAGAAAAACCCTAGCAGCTCTACATCTTAGAGAGGCTAGAGAGAAAGAGAGAGAGAGAGGAAGAGGCAACCAAAATCGGCTAGTACAGGCTCCGGTAATTGTTGGACGATCGAACGTTCGTGTGGATACCTTGGAGAGCAGATCTTCGCAAGGAGGGCTACTGTGGTTCATCAAGATCAGAACTTCAATTACAATCAGAAGGAAAGATTTATTAAGGTATATGATCCTATTCTCCATAATTATCCAGTCATTATACACAGATCCTGCGGTAGGGATTCAATTTTTTTTGTTTTCCGTTGTGTTTTGTGCTTTGAATCCTTAACAATGGCATCAAATCTATGTGTATAATGGGATGATTTGGTTACATGTTTGATATTTTTTGAATATATTAAGTATGAATTAGATCTGACCTGTATGTATATTGATACCGTTTATGTGTTAGATTTAATATACATGTTGTTCTGTTGATTGATGATCAAACGGTTATATAGAGTTTTCTGTATATTCACGTTATCTATATGCATATGATGATACTAGCACGTTATATTTTTTAATAACTAATCAATATGCGATTTGTATGTTATGCTTAATGTTTGGTTTATATATAGTAATATAAACTGTTGGACAGATGGTGTATTGACATGATCTGTTAAACGGGGAATGATTAGTATGTATATTATACATGCTTTTGAAACGGCATATGATGCAGTAGTGGCAAAGACTGGCAAAGATATGATCTGTAGCTCTGATATCGAGATTTTTGTATAAGAATGGCTCGACCCCAGCCTGGGGCTGCGGCCCTCGGACCCCGCCCGAGGGCTGCCACCCCTGAACCCCCGCCCGGGGAGTTGCCACCCCCGAACCCCTTCCCGAGGCTGTCGCCCTGGACCCCGTTATATATATATATTAAGTTCTTTATTTGTTTACTTGAGCATGTTGCTGGTTATGGCCTTAAGACCTTTAGATTAAAGTTTATAGTTTTTGTTTTATAAATACGACCTGCATGTCATTTTCATTATTCTTTTAACTATTTAACCTTGAATGTAACTCGAGTTTTCTTATGTAAGTACATTAGTATAGGTTGTTTCAATGTAACGTACTTCTAGAAGCGGTGATCCAAGAGAATGAGCAATTATGAAGACAAGAAGAATGAAGACTTGTAATTGTATTTATATTTTTCATCATAGATTGACCTTGATCCTTTTAATAGCTTGAAAGGATCACATAGGATAAAGGCCATAACCAAGCACGTTTACATATCGTACTTTACATATTGATGTATGAATGTATGTGTAGAATAGTTAATGATGCATGCTTTAATTAGATTAATCATGCATGAATGTATATATTAGATACGTCACCCATGCCATTCCGCTTAAACAAGATAAAATCTGTAACGACTCAAGATTTTAAAATTTACAAACGATTATAAGATTCTCGTGTTTATGAAATACGAAATAAAATACGAATCTTCTTTATTTCCGACATGGGACGATTTTGTCAAAAACGGGTTCATTGAACTTTTAAGGTTGTGGGTTTTAAGCGAGACCGATGTGACTTCTTCACTACCTGGAAATCAAACCATTGATGAGTATTGATTTTAAGTATTTTATTCAAGGAAAAATTGGGAATCTCTTTATGATGGGATCATGATTGTTTTAATACTAACAAAATCCTAATGTTTATGCTAAGTTGTTTAGATACCTTCCAATATGTCCAACGCGTTAACCCTTAGATCGATAAGGAGTGGGTTCGCCAGAGCGAAGTACTCCCATCTATCATGGGAAAGTTGTTGAAGTATATGATACTTTTTAGACCTTTGGGTTTGACTTAACTAAGTTACCACAATAGGATTGTGAACTTATAGGCATAGAGTTTGGTGACATTTATGGGATAAATATGAATAAATGTTGTTCCACTAAACTATCCAAGAGTTATATAGTTGATATAATCGACAAATGTCATCTACCTAAATAATCTTATTTTGGGAGAAAAGCCAAAGCTGACCTAAGATATGATGAAATATAGATCTTGGCTCACTAGAAAGTATATAGAAGATAATCTTTCTGAATTAATAGTTAGGGCTATTAATTTGATAAAAATAGTGGGAGATATATATTTTGAATATATATGAATAATCACTTGAACATAATTTAATAACCATCTGTATACTAATTTATCTTATGCATTTTTTAACACTTTAGATATCAAATAGTAAACAATTCAAACAACTTCTTTGTGCGATCAGTCCTTGAGAAGGACAAGCTGACATGAACAAACTTCCTTAACTGGAAGAGGAACCTTAGGATTGCCCTCAAATAAGAGCGCAAGCCCTATGTAATAGATATTCCTCGCCCTGCACCTTTCTCTGAAGGAGCATCCCGTGCTCAACATACTGTTTATCAGAAACATGTCGATAATGACACAAATGTTCAATATCTCATGTTGTAAAGTCCGAACCCCAAATTTCAAAAAAAAAGAGTTATTATAATATCGCACCTTCATACATATCATAACCTCATGAGGCATTCATATATGATTACACACATGAAATGATTGCTTGCATTACTTAACACAAACTATACCATATATAACTTAGGGTGTGTTTGGTATTGTTGTTGCTGACAACAACAACAGTTTTTCGCTGAAAAGCAGTTAAAAAACTGTTTGGTAAAATTCAAAAGCTGATTTTTGGAAAAGTGCTTTTGACCTAAAAGTTGTTGTTAGAGAAAGCAAGTCCCTCCATGCTTTTAGAAAAAGCTGCTTTTCAGCTTTTGCGGGAAGCAGATGGTGATTTCACCATCAAACCTTACCAAAAGCATTATTATTTTTATTTTTTTGCATTAAAACATATACATATCAAAATAATTACCAAACACTCATCTGATTTATAAAACAGTACTTTTTAACAGCAGTTTTTTAGTAGCAATCCCAAACATTATACCCAGAGAAATACGTATATTCATAGTGTTATTCACAATCAAACAAGGATTCGAAGGCGTTATCGAACTCCGATTTTGGCGTGCAAGTAGTCTTTCCCCTATGTATACATTAAGATGTATATTTTTAGGGTTACTTGTCACATTACATTTTTTAGAAAATCCCTAGAACCTCTACATCTTAGAGAGGCTAGAGAGAAAGCGAGAGAGGAAGAGGCAACCAAATCGGCTAGTACAAGCTCCGGTGATCGTTGGACAATCGGACATTCATGTGGATACCTTGGAGAGCAGATCTTCGCAAGGAGGGCTGCTAGGTTCAGCAAGATTAGAACTTCCAATACAATCAGAAGTAAAGATTTATTAAGGTATATGATCCTATTCTCCATAATTATCCAGTCATTATACATAGATCTTCTGGTAGGGATTTAATTTTTTTATTTTTTGTTGCATTTTGTGCCTCGAATCCCTAGCAGTTTTTAGAATGGCAAAATAAAGAAAATGATGGAGAAGCGAGGCCCTGTGACACGACAAGTATGCCCCCTCCATTCTAAACGGATGATAGGGCGCAGTACTGGGAATACGAGTGTGCCCCTCCATATGGTTAGACTGGAAATTATGAACGGGGTTATCAAATGAATGGTCGAGAAAGATTGGGATATTATCATGGAGGAGCATCCGTGCATGGAAGGTGTGAGGGCGTGCCTTTAGAGGGCGGTGAAATCCCTGTCATTGTTCCTGTTGCTTCTTATAGTGCTACTGGAAATTGGCCTAGGGTGCACCGCCTACACTAAAAAAGGCCACACAATAATGGAGAGGCTCGAGTATGAGGCTAAGGTGAACCTCAGATTCAAGGAGAGGCTCAACATTAGGATGGAGATATCCCACAACCGCGGCTTCAGGGCGAGGGGCGGCAAGATCCTCCAATACACCCAGGGGGTAATCAAATGGGGTAACAACAACAACAACCTCCGCAACCTAATATTCAAATCATCCTGGGAGTTGGAACATTAAACGTAGATGATTTAAAAAAGTTACTCAATCATCTCAAAGGAGGAAGAGTTACAGCAGCTGCGCAAGTTCGCCTCCCTTTTTTGCTATTGTGAGGGAAATGTAGTTACCTGCTGGCTACTAGAACACAACTAATAACTTACGTTTTCATGGGAATTCTGATCCCGTGGAGTTCCCGGGAAGATTTTATATTGAGATGGATGTATATCAAGTACCTGATTTAGCCAGATGTCGTGTTTTAGCATCTACTTTCAGAGAGGGTGCTCAGCAGTGGCTCCAGACACTTGGACCCAGAATTATCACATCGTGGGAGCATATTAAAACTCTATTCTTAACCCAATTTCAAGCTGCTGTGAAGTATACTCCACCAGTTACTAGATTGGAGAATGTTAAGCAAAAGAAGGGCGAATGCTTAATTTTATACTTCAAAAGGTTCAACGCAGAATCCATATTGGTGAGAGGAGCAACAGATGAAACCCTAAAAAATATCCTGATAGAAGGGTTGTGCGCTGGAACATATTTTTGGAAGAACTTACAAGGGAAGGATCCAGCATTATTTGCTGATGTGCTTGCTCAGGATGAATCTTTCAAAGCAATAGAAAAGTCACTTACTGAGACTAAAAATAATGATAATGTGAGAAATCCAAAGGGACGAGCCAAGAAGGGATATATATATAAGTCTGGAATACCAGCATAACGCTCCCAACCCCAATCGAGTTAATGTTACTAGTACGCGATGAAAATGGAGTCTGCCGTCAAATTATGAAAAAAGGTGAGCAACTATACTCCTTTGGCTACATCTATTAACCACATCTTTAAGGTTAACAAGGACATAGGTTTCTTCAAGAAGTCTGAACTTTGACTTCGTGGAAAAGTAAGGATAAGAAAAAGTATTATGAATATCATAAATCTACTGGGCACGATATCAAGAGTGTCATCACCTGAAAGATGAGACTGAAGAATTGATCAAGGCCAGTTATCTTGGAGAATCGATTGTAAAAGAGGTAAAGTGACACGGGGAAATGATGATAAAGAAGGAGATGAAGGACGTCCTCCATGAGTAGACCTCAATGGAAATACCTGAAGATATGAAAATTCATAGAGCAGGGAGTATTAGAGTAATCTTCGGAGGGCATCCTCTAGTTGGAGATAGTAATCGAGCATTGGAAAGACATGTTAGAGAAGCAAGGTATCAGCCTTTCACCAATGTTAGTGGTTTAGAGGATAGGCCACCAAAGTTGTTCAAGTGGGAGTCCACTGGAATAACTTTTAAAGAAATGGAATCAAGGTGGGTGCATCATCCTCACAATAATGCATTGGTGATAAATATGCTTACCGGGTTGATGAATGTTCATCGGGTTTTCCTTGACAATGGTAGTTCCCCAAACATCATGTACTACATCACGAACAAGAAGTTGGGATTCCCGAACAGTGATATGAATTATGAAGATGTGCATGTCTACGGTTTTACTCGGGAAGCGGTTAGAGTTATGAGTTCAATCAGATTACCTATTACGCTCCGGGATGGTGCTCTCATTGCTACTCATATGATAGAATTCAAGGTGTTAGATCAGGATTCTGTGCGTAATGTGCTAGTATGAAGTTCTTGGTTGTGGGCTTTCAGTGTGGTAACCTCAATACACGACTTGATGATAAAGTTTCTTATACCCAACAAAGTGGGTAGTATACGAGGATCGTAATATGACTCACGTGATTGTTATCACAAGGCTGTTAATAAGTTTTATAGAAGGAGGTATGAAGGAAGCAGTCTTCCCAAGGAGGATGTAACAAGTATGAAATCCCAACCTAGTGGAGAAATTTATGCCAACTACTTTGTGGAAGATCCAGAAGAGAGAAGTACACATGTGGTAATTCCTCCTATTTGATTGTTGGAAAATGGTCCAAGAATCAACATTGTTGAGGAGGTCATGGTGGAGCATGAATGAGATGATGTACAACGAGAAGTAAATGGAGAAAGGTTGGAAGGAAAAAGAAGATCCTTTCAAAATTTAAATAATTCTCCTAAGGTGGATGCTCCCCTAAAGGAGGATGCACCTCAAGGAGTAAAGTATTGAAAATAAAAAGTTCATGAGAGATTAATGCTTCTCCAAGGGAGAATGCTCCCTGAAGTCATATAATGTCTGAAACATTACCTTATCCTGATGTGGATGTGTTGTGCATATGTTGTGTACTTGATGATTTCATAAACAAAACATCTAAGTAGATTTTACTTAGTGAAATTATGTAGCACTCGACGGATAAGAATTATAGTCCCGACGGATAACTCATTATAGTCCCGACGGATGATTAACTTATTATCCATCGAGTGAGTAGCTTATGTAATAATAAGTTTGTAACACAGTTATGTATGCACCTTTGTATAGAATCTGTAGTAGCATATAAGTCATGATTGACTTTAACTAGATATGCAGAATAGGTTGATTAATTGTACATAAATGATGTCTTGTAATTCTGCATAAGTGAAATAGAGTCAAGTGCCAAAATAGCTACTGACGGATGATTAACAAAGCCATCGACGGATGATCAAATGACTATCAATGGATGTTTAATATAGCAGTCGAGGGATGATCAATTAAACCATCAATGGATGTTCTGAAAGTCGATGGATGATCATATGAAGAATTCAAACAGCAGTTGAACAGTGAAAGCTGACACACAGCCGTCGAGATGTATACAAACACACTGTGGAAGCCCATTAACTGAGTAATAGAGGACGAAAAGCAGCAAAGCTTAAGACTGATAGTTTTTATATTTGTTCAGTCTTTTTGACTTTGTAATCTTGGTATTATATAAACCAAGAGAGTAGCAAATAGAAAAATAACTGAGATAGCTGAGAAACAAAAACAGAGAAATCTTTGTAAGCAGAATCATTAGCATTTCCTGTATTCTCAGTAGTTCCATTTTGTAAGCAGCTGTGAGCATTCTTGCACACAGAGTCCTCTCAATATATTATATATATCTCTGGTGGAATTGTTTAAATCCACCATAAAGTTTTTAAAGACTCTTGTTTTTAATTACTTATGTTTTGATTCAATTAAGTTTCTATTCCGTATTGTGCTAATCAAAACATTATATCTATATTCGAGTTGAACATTTTTATTTCGACAAAAAGGTTCAAGAATTCCATTCAACCCCCCTTCTGTAATTCTTGCTATATTGTTAAGGGACTAACAATTGGTATCAGAGCAAGCTCTTAATCTACAAAGAGTTTAAAGATCAAAACAATTCAGCAAGATGAACAAGAAAGATGTTGGAGTCAAGATTCCTTTTCTTGATAAAGATAATTACCATCATTGGAAGGTAAAGATGCATCTTCATATGCTTTCTCAAGATGAGGCCTATGTGGACTGCATAGAAAAAGGCCCTCATGTTCCAATGAGAGCTGCAACAGGAAACGAGCCATCTGTTCCAAAGCCAAGGCATGAATGGTCTGATCCTGACATTGAACAAGTCAGGAAAGATAAAAAGGCCATGAACATTCTGTTCAATGGAGTTGATGCAGATATGTTTGATAACATTATCAACTGCAAAACTGCCAAGGAAGTTTGGGACACAATACAGATAATTTGTGATGGCACTGAGCAAGTAAGAGAAAATAAAATGCAACTCCTGATTCAGCAATACGATCATTTTCACAATGAAGAAAGTGAGTCACCTACTGACATTTTTAGTAGATTCCAAAAACTACTAAATGCTCTTAAGTTGCATGGAAGAGTCTATCAGACTAAAGACTCCAATCTGAAATTTCTCAGATCTCTTCCAAAGGAATGGAAACCAATGACAGTCTCATTGAGAAACTCATAAGATTATAAGGAGTTTACTTTGGAGAGACTGTATGGCATTCTGAAGACCTATGAGCTTGAGATAGAGCAGGATGAAAGAATGGAGAGAGGAAAGAAGAAAGGAGGATCCATTGCACTAGTTGCTGATCTGGAAAAGGAGAAGGAAGTGAAGATGGAAGCTGTAGAATCAACTTCAAAGGTCTGTGAGAATAAGGGTAAGGGGCTAGCTGCAGAAAGTGAAGAATCATTGAGCCAAGATGACATGGAGGACATTGATGAGCACCTAGCATTTCTTTCAAGGAGATTTTCCAAGCTCAAGTTCAAGAAGAACTTTGGAGCAGCCAAGCCAAATAGAAACATGGTGGATAAGTCAAAATTCAAATGTTTCAAATGTGGCTTGGCAGGGCATTTTGCAATTAAGTGTAGAAAGTCAGATTCCAGTAAGAAAAGGTTTGAGTCTGTGGATTATAAGCAAAAATACTTTGATCTACTCAAACAAAAGGAAAGGGCTTTTATTACACAAGAGAATGACTGGGTAGCAGATAGTTTGAATGAAGATGAAGATGTCAGCTATGTCAATCTAGCCCTAATGGCCAAGTCTGATGAAACAGAGACAAGTTCCTCAACCAATCAGGTAATCACTACAAACCTTGCACATTTATCTAAAGCTGAGTGTAATGATGTCATAAATGACATGTCTACAGAACTGTATCATTTGCGTGTTACACTTAAGTCTCTCACTAAAGAAAATGCTAAAATCAAAGAAAACAACTTGTTTTTAAGTGAGAGGAATAATGTGCTTGAGTATCAGTTTGTTGAGTTTGAGAAACTAAAAATTGAGTGTAAGATTGCCAAGGAGGAATTAACTGAGTCCTTGAAAAAGGAAGAAATTTTGAAGAAGTAGCTCGAGCGTGAACAAGAGGTGATTAAGCATGGAAAACATCCAGAGATGTTCATGCTCAAATCACCAAAGTTCAAGGAATTGAGTCTTTTTGTGATGAAGCCTGGAAGAAGAATAAAGAGAAACTAGAACCTATTTTGGTAGATGAGTTGTTGACAGATGTAGACTCGACGGATGATGAGGACAATCCGTCTAGATAATAAAATGTGTTATCCGTCGAATGATGAAAATCCTCATCCGTCGGCTGTAAGCAAACCCATTAACAAAGCCAAATTAATCAAGCTAAATGAAAAGTATGGGTCTGTTTCCAAGAACTTTGTTTCAGGAGAGTCGAGTCAAGCTTAGAAAGGGAAAATGGCTAATGTTGGTCACATGACTGTCAAACAGTTAAGTGACAGACTTGAGAAATTGAGGTAAAAATAGAGACTAAAAGGAAAAACAATAGGAATGGTAAAGTAGGGATTAACAAACACAATAACTACACACCTGATAAATATGCTCCTAGAAAAATCTGTGTCAAGTGTGGTAGTGTAAATCATTTGTTTGTTAATTGCAAATCTTCCATGCCTACTCCCATGTCTGTTAAGTCTCAATTTCCCAACATAAATGCCATGCCTCCCATGCCTGTTAATGCTATGCCTACACAGAATATGAATGCACCATTTGCTAATATGCCATTTGCACCTAATCCATATTATGTTGCATACAATATGCCTCAAATGCCATTTAGCATGCCTTACTGGAATAACATGTTTGCACCAAGCATGTCATTTCCTGTTAGCCATAATATGCATGATAATTCTATTGTATTAAATGGTTTCAAAGGCCCAACCCAAATGACTAAGGAAGAATCTAAAATTCCTAAGTCAAATGAGTTAAGACCTAAGAAACAGAAGAAGAAAGCTAACAAGGCAGGACCCAAGGAAACTTGGGTACCAAAATCAACTTGATTTGATTTTGATGTGTGCAGGGAAACAGAAGGAATCTTTGGTACTTGGATAGTGGTTGTTCAAGACACATGACTGGTGATTCTACCCTGCTCACAGAGTTTAAGGAGAAAGCCGGCCCAAGTATTACTTTTGGAGATGACAGCAAGGGTTATACTGTGGGATATGGCTTGATTTCAAAGGATAATATTATCATTGAAGAGGTTGCCTTAGTGGATGGTCTCAAACACAATCTGTTGAGTATCAGCCAGCTTTGTGAAAAAGGCAACTCAGTAACCTTTAATAAAGAAGCCTGTGTTGTGACTAATAATCAAAACAACAAAGTGGTTCTCACTGGTGTGAGAAGAGGAAATGTGTACCTAGCTGACTTCAACTCAACTAAAGCAGAATCTGTAACTTGTCTTCTCAGTAAAGCAAGTCAAGATAAAATTGGCTATGGCACAAGAAGCTATCCCATTTAAACTTCAAGACCATGAATGAGCTGGTAAAGAAAGAACTAGTAAGAGGCATTCCTCTAGTAGAGTTTACAAAGGATGGACTGTGTGATGCCTGCCAAAAAGGGAAGCAGATCAAAGCATCATTCAGGAAGAAACTTGATTCAGCAATTGAAGAGCCTCTGCAATTGCTTCACATGGATCTGTTTGGACCAGTCAATGTATTGTCAATTTCAAAGAAAAGATTTTGCCTAGTAATTGTAGATGATTTTTCAAAGTTCTCTTGGACATATTTCCTAAAGTCTAAAGATGAGGCTAGTGAAATCATCATCAATCACATAAGGCAAGTTAACAATCATCCTAATTTCAAAGTTAGAAGAATCAGGAGTGACAATGGAACTGAGTTCAAGAACTATGTCATGAGAGCATTTTGTGAGGAAAATGGAATCTTACATGAGTTCTTAGCAGCAAGGACTCCACAACAAAATGGAGTAGTGGAAAGAAAAAACAGATCACTTATTGAAGCTGCAAGGACAATGCTTGAAGAATCAAAATTACCAACATATTTCTGGGCTGAAGCTGTAAACACTGCATGCTACACTCAGAACATCTCTCTGATTAATCAAGCAAGATGCATGACTCCTTATCAATTGTTCAAGAATAAGAAGCCAACTCTAAACTTTCTTCATGTCTTCATGTCTTCATGTCTTTGATGCTAAAGCAGATGAAGGAATTTTTGTTGGATGTGCTATTGGTAAAGCATATAGAGTCTACAATCTAAGAACCAACATTGTTGTGGAATCTATACATGTTGTGTTTGATGATAAAAAGATTGAAGGACTGAAAGATGGAGATTATCATGAGAGCCTCAAATTCGACAATGTTGAGATGGTCAGTGATGAAAGTGATGATGAGAGTGATCAAGAAACTATGTCTAAGGATAATGCAGACAAATCTACCTCCAATGAAGCATAAAACTCAACATCCGTCGAGTTGTATAATGCTTCATCCGTCGGAAGGCAATCTGTGTTATCCGTCGGAAGACAACCTGCCTCATCTGTCGGTACTCAAAATTCACCATCCGTTGGGTTATCAAAAGGAGCAGGAAGTCAAGGTAGATCACCCATAGAAAGTACCCCTTTCTCAAATCAAAGATCCACAAACTCAGGGGGAGTTTCTAGCAATCAAAACTCAATCACACATCAAGACAACATTGAGGTCTCTTCATCTAGAGCTAATCTACCTAAACCAAGGAAATGGACAAAAGATCACCCTTTTGAACTGATTATTGGTGATGTTTCTTCTAGAGTTCAAACAAGGAGAGCAACTCAGGAAGAATGTCTATACAGCAGCTTTCTGTCAAAGAAAGAACCAAAGAAGGTAGAAGAAGCCTTGTTAGATCCTGATTGGATTTTAGCTATGCAGGAGGAGCTAAACCAATTTGAAAGGAATAAAGTATGGAAGCTGGTACCCAAGCCTAAAGGAAAGAATCCAATAGACACCAAATCGGTATTCAGAAACAAGATGGATGAAAATGGCATAGTAGTAAGGAACAAAGCCAGATTGGTTGCTAAAGGCTATTGCCAGCAAAAAGGAATAGATTTTGATGAAACATTTGCTCCTGTTGCAAGACTTGAAGCCATCAGAATCTTCTTAGCCTATGCAGCCCATACCAATTTCAAGGTCTATCAAATGGATGTCAAAAGTGCCTTTCTGAATGGATGTCTATTATCTACTGAAAGCACTTTATGGACTGAAGCAAACACCTAGAGCCTGGTATGATACTTTATCAAAGTTTCTTTTGGAAAATCACTTCACAAGAGGTACTGTAGATAAAACTTTATTTTTCAGAAATGTTAATGGCTCTAGCATACTTGTTCAAATTTATGTAGATGATATTATTTTTGGTTCTACAGATGAGAAACTTTGTAAAAAGTTTACCAAACTGATGCAATGTAAGTATGAAATGAGTATGATGGGAGAACTAACTTACTTTCTTGGTTTACAAGTTAAACAAGTTAGTGATGGAATATTCATTAGTCAAACTAAATATATTTTTGATCTTTTAAAGAAGTTTGATCTAATGGATTGCACATCTGCAAAAACTCCCATGGCCACTGCAACTAAGCTTGAATTAAACACTACTGAAAAGTCTGTGGATATTTCAAGCTATAGAGGCATGGTTGGCTCACTTCTGTACTTAACAGCTAGTAGGCCAGATATAATGTTTTCTACATGTTTATGTGCTAGATTTCAGGCTGATCCTAGAGAATCTCACTTGATAGCTATTAAGAAAATTTTCAGATATCTCAAGGGAACACCAAAACTTGGCATTTGGTATCCTAGAGATTCTGGTTTTGATCTAACTGGATATTCAGATGCAAATTATGCAGGTTGCAGAATTGACAGAAAGAGCACAACAGGAACTTGTCAATTTCTAGGAAACAAGCTTGTGTCCTGGTTCAGTAAAAAGCAAAATTCAGTTTCTACTTCTACAGCTGAAGCTGAATATATTGCTGCTGGCAGTTGCTGTGTACAGATTTTATAACGACTCGTACATTTTTGTAATATTTAAATGTGTAATTATTAAATAACTAAATAAGTTATGTGTATGGGATCTGTCAGTTGAATATTCTTTTTGTTAATATTTTATTAATTATGTGTGATTATGGGTGTTCGAGGATCGTTGGTGTAATTAGTTGTGGCGTTGTGTTATTTGTTTTATGGTTAAAAGTGGTTATATTCAAGATTTATTTTCATAAATATTTGGGTTGTCTCTAAAATTATTTTTATCGCTTTATAATGTTATTTATTATTTTTAGGAATTTATGAAATTTAGAAATTAATATATTATTGTTTATTTATCTTTAAATGATTTTCTGATTTCATTTAATAGATAAAAGCGGGAATAAACTCCATTGTAATAATTATTTTAAAACTTACGAATATTTTATTTAACTAGCTTTAGTTAGTTCGGAAATTTCAAAATTCTAGTTGGGATTTATTTCAGATTATATTAGTCGTGTATATCGTTAAACTCATTTGCGGGTCGGATAATACTTTTGTTGCGGGATTTATAAACGAAAAAAAAAAACACAAACAAAGAGCAAATAGGGGGCAAGGGTTTGTTAATCGGGTTTAACTCGATCTCCTCTTCAGTTCATTAGCTCTACTGATGCTATTCAATCTCTCAATTGTTTTCTCTCTCACGCAAATCTCTTCCTCTCCTCTATTCCTTTCGATCCCTGTTCGCGGTCTCATTTTTCGGGCCCCTGTTTCCCGGCCGTCGCTGCCGTTTTCTCTACCGCCACCATCAGTTTGTTCCTTCCCTCTCCGTTTTTCTCCCGTCTCCCTCTCTTCCTCTTTCCTCTTTCTCGATTTCCATTCTTCTTCCCTGTTTATGTGGCTGTTGTGCAAGTGTGTGTATGTTTACCGTGCGTGTGTGTGTGTTTGTATCTGTGTGTATTGTGTTCTCCGATTCTGATTTTGCTTTGTCGCCGCCGGGTTGTTTTCCGGCTGGGTAATGGGCGCGTGTTCTTCACGCAGCTGGTTTTAATGCCCTGTGTTGCCTTAGTTCGAACGGTGCTAATTATAATTTTATTGTTTAAATTTCTCTTTGCAGGAAAAATTATTTGATTGATTCGTGAAAAAAAATAATTTTGGTACGAGAATTATATTATTAATTGATGGAATTTACGTAGGATGCCCGATATTTATGGGAACCCGTAAATTTTATCGCCGTCGGTGATGAGCTTCGGCGAGCCGACGGTGGACTATGATGATTCGATCTGAGTCCTACAATTTAAAATACAAAATATGATCTAAGGTGCGAATTGCGAATAAAATACTATTAAACCATAAAAACACGACTAATAACTAATAATTAATAATTAATAATTATATTTAATTGGTAACTGAGAATTTTGGGACTGATATTGATGACTAAAATCGGTGGTTGGGTTTGAATTGCGATTGATTGTAGTTGTGTTTGTTTGGACATCGGGATGTTCGACGGGTAGTCCGATAAATAAAGGGGTGCTGTCCGATTTTCGGAAAATTAAATTACGGAAATACGAGGCCGTACCCAATGGCTATCGGAACGTCGATCGATTATATGTAACTATTTTGTACAAAACCTGATTATGTGTTGCGACGGAATACTTTTCGAAACCGATAACCCTAATTTCGTAAAAGGACAAATATACCTATATTACGAACACGAGCACTGAACCGGCTTTTGAAGATGTGAACCCTAATTGATACGTGTATTATTATATTGAGAATGTTACGAGTTGGGTTTGTTAACGTATGGGTAGATTGTTAGCAAGGATAGTCAAGCTTATTCGGACGTCTAATTTAGGGTATTTTGGTTCCTGTAGATTCCAGTTGAAATCCTTAGCATCCCAGTCAGTGCAAAGCCAGTCAGAAATTAGTGTTAAAGCGTATTAAGGCAAGTACCCCTGACCATATCTTTATGGTTCAGTATATATGAATATAATGTTGTTTTATTCTCGTACTGGAACAGAATGATTTAAGTTACGTATCCCCTGGGTTTCAAATTATTTTATTAACTTGTGTTTTGAGGGAAAAGTAACTTCTGAAAATACCTATCTCTAAGCTTTGAATAAAATGGAAATGTTTTGGGAAAATGTGCTGTGTTATAATTGTTTTGACAAGAGATAGGTAAGTGATTTGGAAAACTGGATAAAAATGATCAGATAATTGGATGAGTGTGCGCAGAAGGCCCGTAACGGCCTGGAAGTTAGCGTAAGAGGCGAAGTGGTTGCGCACCCTATTATAACCACCAGCCCAGCGTGACAGAAACCTAGCTAGTCTCTGAGTTCCGGAACAAGTTTCATATGATAGCCTGATCAGCTGTCTCACCAGGAATCATCCAATGCATGTATATCTGAGCAAGCGATTTTGAGATTCCCGGAAAGGGACAAGTTTTATGGTTCCCGTAAAGGAACAATTAGTTTTATAGGTCCTACGATGGGACAAATGATTTGGAAATGTAAGTAGCATGCTAAATTTAATCCTGCTATTTACACAACACTATTAATAAAATGTTTAGAGAGCATGCTAGCTATTAAAAATCCAGTTTTAACAGTTTATCAGTTTTTATCTATTTACACTTGTTTTACTTGTTTTCCACTATCAAGTTGTAATTTCTGTTCGTACAATTGTTTATTATAAACTGTTTTAGTTAGTAATCATATAGTGGTACTGCTGAGCGGTTGATCGCTCACTCTTGCAAATGTGTTTGTATATTTTCGCATTGCAGATGCTTAGGGGATGTTGCTGTTTTGCTAAGGGCCAGTTTCCAACTCCTCATGTGTCGAGCTCCTCTGAATAGGTTGTGTCTGGGAAGTGTGGTATGTGAGTTGCTATAGAGTAATAGTCACAGATGGCAGGTTGTTTTTAATAAGATGGTTTGTAATAAGTGTGTAACCTAAGTTATACTTGAGCCTGGAAAAGGTCTTGTGGAAGAGTTGTTTATATTGAAATAAAGTAAGTAGTTGTCTTATAATTATAGTTTCATTTTGTTAGTGACGTCAACTCCTAACCCGGGGTTGAGGTCGTTACAGGTTGGTATCAGAGCTACAGGTTTGAGTCCCTGATTTAGGTTAGGAGTAGAGTCGGAAAGGGGTAATATTGGTATATAGGGAGTGAATCAGCAACTCACATCTAAAGGAGCAAGTTTAAGAGTCTAGTTGAGGGTTCGAAGGCGTAACCCTGGCATATTTTGAGGATTTTGGAACTGCCCTAATCTTTAGTGTGTTTTCCCTGGTATATGTACCATTGGTAGTAGCCAATAAGGATTCCTAGATAGTTTTCCACAAGAACGAGTTCGACCATGTGAATTTAGTTAGTGTTATATTATAGGTGTTGTTGCATGCTGATAGTGTCGTGTTGTTATTACTGTTGTTATTTTATTATTGCAATTGTTGCTGATTTTGTTAAATCTAGCCACTCATTACAGTCGGACCCCAACTCAATGAGGGTGGGAATATTTTATTGCGGCAGTATTCTCTTGGCACATGAAAATGTTGCTACCCGGGGGCAATTCTTTTAAACTAAAATCATTTGCTATATTTCAGGAGAATGCCGCCCAAGAAGAATATCCCACCCAATTCCTCTAGCAGAGCTTCTGAAGGGGGCCCAGTTGTGGGTGAGTTTCTAGATTTGCTGCGCCAACAGTCTAATCAAATGGCTCAGCAGCAAGAACAATTTCAGCAGCAGCAGCAGCTATTTCTACAACAACAGCAACAACAGCAGCAGTTCATACAGCAGCAGCAACAACAAATTCAACAACAACAGCTGCAGCTTCAGCAACAACCTCAGCAAAGAGAAGTGAACCAAACTGTGAGTTTTAAATCTTTTCAGTCGGTAAAGCCTCCAGAATTTAAGGGCGAGGTGGACCCAGTTGCTGCTAGGATTTGGCTAAAGGAAATAGAGAAAGCTTTCACCCTTACGCAAGTAAGTGATAATCTTAGATCAGACTATGCGAGCTATTTTCTCAAGGGTGAAGCGAATTATTGGTGGGAATCCACCCGTGCCGTGGAAGGAGAAGGCCCTGTCTTGTGGGCTAGGTTTATAGAGTTGTTTTTGGAAAAATATTTTCCGGACTGTTTGCAGAACCAGTTAGAAGTTAAGTTTTTGGAATTGAAGCAGGATGAAAAGAGTGTGGCCGAGTATGAGGCAAAGTTTACGGAATTGGCCCGATTGGTGCCTGTGTATGTGAATACTGAAGCTCAGAAAGCAAAGAGGTTCCAGCAGGGACTGAAGCCAGAAATTCGTAGTGGGGTTGTAGCCTTGCAGCTCAAGACATATCCCTCCGTAGTTCAGGCCGCGCTGGTAATTGAAAGTGACCAGAAGTTGGCTGCCAAGGAAAAGGGCGATAAGAAGCGGAAATCTGAAAGCATCACTGGTGAAACGAATCCAGGGGGATCCGGTCAGAGGTTTCAGAAGAGGTTTGGCCAGAACAGAAATAAAAGATTTAGAAGACAGAATTTTTCTCAGGTTAGGCCTGCTACCACCTCAGTTGCCTCCACTCCAGCTCAGTCATCAAATTCCGTAAGAGATTGTAAGGTATGTGGGAAGAGACATAGTGGCCCGTGCAAAAGGGATGTTTAGTGCTTCAAATGTCATCAAAAGGGTCATTATGCATCTGAATGTAATATAGAGAAACCCGCAGTTACTTGCTACAACTGTGGGAAGGTGGGACATGTTGCTCGGTATTGTAAGGCAGCTACTCAAGGTACTGCATCTCAAGGACCGGCATCCAGCACAGCTAAAGCCAGAACTTTCAAAATGACAAAAAAGTCCAATGCTCAGGACTCGGACGTAGTGGCAGGTACGCTCTTTCTCAACTCCGTACCTGTTAAAGTTTTATTTGATTCAGGAGCATCTAAGTCTTTTATATCAAAGAATTGTGTGGTTAAGATGGACTTAATGTTAGAAGATTTGGTTGAACCTTTGACTATAGAAGTAGCCAATCAGGATAGAGTTTCAGTGAGTCAGTTTTGCCCTAAGTGTCAATTGGAAATCCACGGATACTCTTTTTCGGCTGATCTAATACCCTTCGAGCTAGGAGAGTTTGACGTGATTTTGGGAATGGATTGGTTGTCCCAGTATAAGGCTAACATTGATTGTAAGAAGAAGAAAATTTTGATGGTTACTGAGGATAATATTAAGGTGACTTATCAAGGACAAAGGCAAGAAAAGAAATTTCTCTCGATACTCCAGACGAAGAAATTGTTAAGACAAGGATGTGAAGCTTACTTAGCACATGTGGTGGACGTGGAGAAAGAAGTACTTGATTTAGATAAGATTCCAATAGTAAAGGAATTCCCAGACGTTTTTCCAAATGAATTGCCCGGATTGCCACCAGATCGTGAAATTGAGTTTTCCATAGACTTAGTTCCCGGAGCAGAACCAGTTTCAAAGGCACCCTATCACATGGCTCCAGTGGAAATGAAAGAACTAGCTAAGCAACTCCAGGAATTATTGGACAAAGGCATGATTAGGCCAAGTGTATCCCCGTGGGGTGCTCCAGTGTTATTCGTAAAGAAGAAGGATGGAAGTATGAGATTGTGTATTGATTATCGAGAATTAAACAAGTTAACCATTAAAAATAAGTATCCCCTGCCAAGGATAGATGACCTGTTTGACCAACTTAAGGGAGCGTGTTGTTTCTCGAAGATTGACTTGAGATCAGGCTACCATCAGTTAAAGATTAAGCCTGAAGACATACCAAAGACTGCATTCAGGACCCGATACAGACATTATGAGTTCTTAGTAATGTCGTTTGGATTGACCAATGCACCAGCTGCCTTCATGGATTTAATGAATCGGGTGTATAAAGAATACTTGGATAAGTTTGTGATTGTATTTATTGATGACATCCTCATTTATTCGAAGACTAGAGAAGATCATGCTAATCATTTGAAGATTTCCCTGCAAAGGCTAAGAGAGAAGCAGTTGTATGCAAAGTTTTCGAAGTGCGAATTTTGGTTGGAGGAAGTTCAATTCTTAGGTCACGTAGTAGGAAAAGATGGCATTAAAGTGGATCCCGTAAAGATTGAAGCTGTATCCAAGTGGGAACAACCAAAGACTCCAACAGAAGTCAGAAGCTTTCTTGGGTTAGCAGGTTATTATCGAAGATTTGTAAAGGATTTCGCCAAGATTGCAACTCCATTGACCAAGTTGACCCGGAAGAATGAGAAGTTTAATTGGACAGAGAAGTGCGAGGAAAGCTTCCAAGAATTGAAAAAGAGGTTAGTAACAGCTCCAGTATTAGCATTGCCAGATGAGACAGGAAACTTCGTGATCTATAGTGACGCTTCCTTGAAAGGTTTGGGTTGTGTATTAATGCAACATGATAAAGTCATTGCCTATGCTTCCAGACAGTTAAAGCCTCATGAGCAAAAGTATCCAGTGCATGATTTGGAATTAGCCGCAATCGTGTTCGCGTTGAAGCTGTGGAGACATTACTTATACGGAGAAAAATGCGAAATTTATACAGATCACAAAAGTTTAAAGTATATATTCACTCAGAAGGATCTAAACATGCGACAACGGAGATGGCTAGAACTGATTAAGGATTACGATTGTTCTATTAATTACCACCCAGGCAAGGCCAACGTAGTGGCAGATGCCCTAAGCAGGAAGGAAAGATTGAATGCAATAAAAATTTCCGAGGACCTCGCCAGAGAATTGGAGAAGCTGGAAATTGAGGTTCGAGTAACAGACGAAAATCAAGGACAATTGTATGAGATCACTTTTCGGCCAGAATTGATGGACAAGATCCGGAAGTGTCAGGAAGAAATGATGGATCGAAAGTTAGATAGTTTAACTGGAGAAGAACTCTGCACACAAAAGGATAGCAAGGGTATGTATAGGTTTTCCTCGAGGATATGGATTCCCAATGTAACTGAACTAAGGAATGCGATATTGCAGGAAGCTCATAATTCCAAGTTTTCCATTCACCCGGGAAGCACTAAAATGTATCAAGATTTGAAGATGCACTTTTGGTGGCCAGGAATGAAAAAGGAAATTGCAAGTTGGGTTAACAAATGCCATGTATGCCAGACAGTGAAGGCGGAACATCAAAGACCAAGTGGATTGTTACAACCGTTGGATGTTCCACAGTGGAAATGGGAAGAACTCGCGATGGATTTTGTAGTAGGACTACCAAAGACGAAATCGAACCATGATGCAATTTGGGTAATTATTGATAGATTGACCAAGTCTGCACATTTTCTCCCGATCAATGAAAAGTATTCTTTGGACAGGCTAGTTAAATTATATTTGGATGAAATTGTTACCAAGCATGGAGTTCCTGTTTCAATCGTATCGGATCGAGATCCAAGATTTAATTCCAGATTTTGGACGAAATTTCAGGAGTGTTTAGGGACTAAATTGAAAATGAGTACCGCCTATCATTCCCAGACAGATGGCCAAAGTGAAAGAACCATTCAGACGATAGAAGACATGTTAAGGGTTTGTGCTTTGGATTTTAAAGGAAATTGGGACGAACACTTGCCCCTGATTGAGTTCTCTTATAATAACAGTTATCATGCCAGTATAAGAATGCCGCCCTACGAAGCCCTGTATGGACGTAAGTGTAGGTCCCCTCTTTATTGGGATGAAGTAGGAGAAAAGAAATTATTAGGCCCTGAATTGGTTCAACAGACTAAGGATGCAATTATATTGATTCGAAAAAGGTTAGAAGCAGCTCAAGATAGACAGAAAAAGAACGCAGACCTTCATCGAAAAGACGTGGAGATGGAAATAGGATCGTTGGTATTGCTAAAAGTGTCGCCCTGGAAAGGATTGGTTAGATTTGGACAGAAAGGTAAGTTAAGTCCTAGATATATTGGACCTTTTGAAATACTGAGGAAAGTTGGTAAGGTTGCCTATGAGTTGGCATTGTCACCGCAATTACAACATATCCACAATGTATTCCATGTGTCCATGCTGAAGCGTTATATCCCTGATTCAAATCAAGTTATTGAATATGAACCAATCGATCTTCAACCAGATTTATCCTACGAGGAACGGCCGATCCAGATCCTAGATCGTAAAGAGCGAGTTCTTAGAAATAAGTCAATTCCTATAGTTAAAGTACTGTGGCGGAATCCTCGAGTAGAAGAGTCCACTTGGGAATTAGAGTCAGATATGCTTGACAAACATCCTCATTTGTTTAATTAGATCAGATTCTGAGGACAGAAATTTTTTAAGGGGGAAAGAATATAACGACTCATACATTTTTGTAATATTTAAATGTGTAATTATTAAATAATTAAATAAGTTATGTGTATGGGATCTGTCAGTTGAATATTCTTTTTGTTAATATTTTATTTATTATGTGTGATTATGGGTGTTCGAGGATCGTTGGTGTAATTAGTTGTGGCGTTGTGTTATTTGTTTTATGGTTAAAAGTGGTTATATTCAAGATTTATTTTCATAAATATTTGGGTTGTCTCTAAAATTATTTTTATCACTTTATAATGTTATTTATTATTTTTAGGAATTTATGAAATTTAGAAATTAATATATTATTGTTTATTTATCTTTAAATGATTTTCTGATTTCATTTAATAGATAAAAGCGGGAATAAACTCCATTGTAATAATTATTTTAAAACTTACGAAAATTTTATTTAACTAGCTTTAGTTAGTTCGGAAATTTCAAAATTCTAGTTGGGATTTATTTCAGATTATATTAGTCGTGTATATCGTTAAACTCATTTGCGGGTCGGATAATACTTTTGTTGCGGGATTTATAAACGAAAAAAAAACACACAAACAAACAGCAAATAGGGGGCAAGGGTTTGTTAATCGGGTTTAACCCGATCTCCTCCTCAGTTCATTAGCTCTACTGATGCTATTCAATCTCTCAATTATTTTCTCTCTCACGCAAATCTCTTCCTCTCCTCTATTCCTTTCGATCCCTGTTCGCGGTCTCATTTTTCGGGCCCCTGTTTCCCGGCCGTCGCTGCCGTTTTCTCTACCGCCACCATCAGTTTGTTCCTTCCCTCTCCATTTTTCTCCCGTCTCCCTCTCTTCCTCTTTCCTCTTTCTCGATTTCCATTCTTCTTCCCTGTTTATGTGGCTGTTGTGCAAGTGTGTGTATGTTTACCGTGCGTGTGTGTGTGTTTGTATCTGTGTGTATTGTGTTCTCCGATTCTGATTTTGCTTTGTCGCCGCCGGGTTGTTTTCCGGCTGGGTGATGGGTGCGTGTTCTTCACGCAGCTGGTTTTAATGCCCTGTGTTGCCTTAGTTCGAACGGTGCTAATTACAATTTTATTGTTTAAATTTCTCTTTGCAGGAAAAATTATTTGATTGATTCGTGAAAAAAAATAATTTTGGTACGAGAATTATATTATTAATTGATGGAATTTACGTAGGATGCCCGATATTTATGGGAACCCGTAAATTTTATCGCCGTCGGTGATGAGCTTCGGCGAGCCGACGGTGGACTATGATGATTCGATCTGAGTCCTACAATTTAAAATACAAAATACGATCTAAGGTGCGAATTGCGAATAAAATACTATTAAACCATAAAAACACGACTAATAACTAATAATTAATAATTAATAATTATATTTAATTGGTAACTGAGAATTTTGGGACTGATATTGATGACTAAAATCGGTGGTTGGGTTTGAATTGCGATTGATTGTAGTTGTGTTTGTTTGGACATCGGGATGTTCGACGGGTAGTCCGATAAATAAAGGGGTGATGTCCGATTTTCGGAAAATTAAATTACGGAAATACGAGGCCGTACCCAATGGCTATCGGAACGTCGATCGATTATATGTAACTATTTTGTACAAAACCTGATTATGTGTTGCGACGGAATACTTTTCGAAACCGATAACCCTAATTTCGTAAAAGGACAAATATACCTATATTACGAACACGAGCACTGAACCGGCTTTTGAAGATGTGAACCCTAATTGATACGTGTATTATTATATTGAGAATGTTACGAGTTGGGTTTGTTAACGTATGGGTAGATTGTTAGCAAGGATAGTCAAGCTTATTCGGACGTCTAATTTAGGGTATTTTGGTTCCTGTAGATTCCAGTTGAAATCCTTAGCATCCCGGTCAGTGCAAAGCCAGTCAGAAATTAGTGTTAAAGCGTATTAAGGCAAGTACCCCTGACCATATCTTTATGGTTCAGTATATATGAATATAATGTTGTTTTATTCTCGTACTGGAACATAATGATTTAAGTTACGTATCCCCTGGGTTTCAAATTATTTTATTAACTTGTGTTTTGAGGGAAAAGTAACTTCTGAAAATACCTATCTCTAAGCTTTGAATAAAATGGAAATGTTTTGGGAAAATGTGTTGTGTTATAATTGTTTTGACAAGAGATAGGTAAGTGATTTGGAAAACTGGATAAAAATGATCAGATAATTGGATGAGTGTGCGCAGAAGGCCCGTAACGGCCTGGAAGTTAGCGTAAGAGGCGAAGTGGTTGCGCACCCTATTATAACCACCAGCCCAGCGTGACAGAAACCTAGCTAGTCTCTGAGTTCCGGAACAAGTTTCATATGATAGCCTGATCAACTATCTCACCAGGAATCATCCAATGCATGTAAATCTGAGCAAGCGATTTTGAGATTCCCGGAAAGGGACAAGTTTTATGGTTCCCGTAAAGGAACAATTAGTTTTATAGGTCCTACGATGGGACAAATGATTTGGAAATGTAAGTAGCATGCTAAATTTAATCCTGCTATTTACACAGCACTATTAATAAAATGTTTAGAGAGCATGCTAGCTATTAAAGATCCAGTTTTAACAGTTTATCAGTTTTTATCTATTTACACTTGTTTTACTTGTTTTCCACTATCAAGTTGTAATTTCTGTTCCTACAATTGTTTATTATAAACTGTTTTAGTTAGTAATCATATAGTGGTACTGCTGAGCGGTTGATCGCTCACTCTTGCAAATGTGTTTGTATATTTTCGCATTGCAGATGCTTAGGGGATGTTGCTGTTTTGCTAAGGGCCAGTTTCCAACTCCTCCTGTGTCGAGCTCTTCTGAATAGGTTGTGTCTGGGAAGTGTGGTCTGTGAGTTGCTATAGAGTAATAGTCACAGATGGCAGGTTGTTTTTAATAAGATGGTTTGTAATAAGTGTGTAACCTAAGTTATACTTGAGCCTGGAAAAGGTCTTGTGGAAGAGTTGTTTATATTGAAATAAAGTAAGTAGTTGTCTTATAATTATAGTTTCATTTTGTTAGTGACGTCAACTCCTAACCCGGGGTTGAGGCCGTTACAGATTTTATGGATGAAAAATCAATTGCTAGACTATGGTTTGCAAGTTGAGAGGATTCCTATTTTCTGTGATAACACAAGTGCAATTGCCATCATTGAAAATCCAGTGCAACATTCAAGGACAAAGCACATAGACATCAAGTACCATTTCATAAGGGAACATGTAATGAATGGTACTGTAGAGTTATATTTTGTTCCAAGTGAGAAGCAACTTGCAGATATCTTTACCAAGCCACTGGACGAATCCACCTTTTCAAGGTTGGTAAGTGAGTTAGGTATGCTTAATTACTCTTGAATTTATCTGATTTATTTTGTAAGTTGAAAAGTAGCCTGAAATTTAGCTGATTTTTAGTAATGGATGAAATTTTGGCTAAGTCAAAATTTGCATCTCGACGGATGACCATTATCCATCGAGTTGAGTCATCCTTCGATATACTATTTGCAAATAAAAAAATCAATTACTTTTCTGGAATCTTTTAAAACTCGACGGATAACAGTTTATCCTCATCCGTCAAATTGTCTAAATCTTAACCGTTAATTCCCTGAACATTATCCATCGAGTATACTTACAGTTTGTAAGCATTACACGACGGATAATGGGTGGAATTTTTACAGTTTATTTTTAAAACGACTATTTTAGGCAATTTCTATTGGTTAATTTACTCTTCTTTATTATTTTTATCCGTTGTTTTTGAGACAGTATAAAAGCTTATTTCATTTCAATTATTTTCTTTTATCATTCTCAAATTCAACTGCTTTTATTTCATTCTCTCTCAAGCAAATATTCTCTTCCTCTTCAAGCTTTCATTCTCTAACAATGGCACCTGTAGTAAAGATTATGTCTCAGACTGGGTTCATTTATGAGAAGAACAACTTTACTGCTTTGGTCAGTAAGGGTATTCAGCAATCAGAAGACTATCACAAGATGATGGACTTTGTGAAGAACTGCAAGTTAAGTTATGCCATGCTGGAATCACCCACAATTTTCTGCGAAGTTGTTGAAGAGATGTGGACCACTGCAATCTACAACTCTACTGACAAAACCATCACTCTAACTATCAAAGGTAATGAGTTCTGTATCAATAGTGATGTGATAAAAGCATGTTTCAAAATTCTTGATAATAATGTAACTTCACCACACAATGACACTGATATTATCAATATGCTTAATTCCATGCATTATGCACTTCCTACTACTAAGCTAAGTGATATTAGAAGATTAGGTCTTAGGAAGGAATGGAGTTTCATGTGTGATGTTGTGACTAAAGTTTTCTCTGGAAAAATCAATAATTTTGATTCTGTGAACATTTCCATGCTTAACATGTTATACATGCTAGTTACAGATAAATTTTACAATTTCAGTGACCTTGTCTTGTATGAGTTAGGTTTTTAACTAGGCGAGTTAGCCAAAAGGGGAAAGAATGTATATTATGCTAGATTTTTCATGATATTGGCTAACCATCTTTGTCAAGAGATTGTATTTGAGAACCCAAACAACAAATTGGCTTGTTGGGTTCAAGAGAGAAGAATCATTGCAGATTTGAACAGAGCCAACCATCATAGGGATGTGCCAATGTTCTACTTTCCTGTAATGCAGACACCTCAGGTAAGTGAGGTAAGTTCATCCATACCCTCAACTATTCCAATCTCCTCAATTTCTTTGAGTTCAGGAGTAGCTATGGCAACTGTGACAATTACCAAACAGTTGCCTACCAAAGCTGCCAAAACAACTGTAATTTCTAAATCCAAGTCAAAGAAAACCCCCTCTGGTATCTCTCAAAAGGTACCAGTTGAAAAATCCACCAAAGCCAAAGAGGGGAGTGTGAAGGAGGGTCAGTTAGGTTAGGGAAGGGGTGAACATCAAAGAAACACCAAGGATAAGGTTGGAGAGTTGAGTGAATCCCAGCCTAGCCACACTGCAGTTTCCCAACAAACTGCAGTGCTTAAAAGGGACAAAAGCTCACTTCTAGCTGCATCCTCCCAAAAGGATGTGGCTATTGAACATAGCTCTCATCCAAGAGCACAGGCCAAAAGGGTTAGGGACACAAGCTCACCCCAAACTTACACAAGAAAGAAGAAATCCAAAACCATTGGGGATGCACAGGGCACACACACTGTGCAAACTGTTGCTAAAGACACAGTCCCTGCACTTTCTCAAATTCAGTTTGATGTGGCTCCAATAAATGTGGAGTCACAGCCAAAATCTCTTATAATAGAAGCCTCTGAAACACCATACTCACCAATAAACTCTCTGAAAGTGGATATGATAAACACTTCAATTCCTGATTCCCATTCGTTAACTCTGTTGGGGAAGCCAAAATCTAGTGCAAGTGAGCATCATCTTTTAGATGATTTGTTGGCTCACTTGCCAATTTTTTCAGATACTATTGTGACATCTGTGCCTCAAATAACTTCAATCAACACAGAGTCAACAATAGTTTCTCTTCCCACCTCATTCATTTCTACTCTCTCGATGGATATTGCTCATCCGTCGAGTAGTGATTGTATCCCGACGGATAAGCTTAACAGCAGTTATCCGTCGGATAGCTTTACCACTCACCCGATTGATATCACTTATCCGTCGAGTGTCTCTGCACAACTTCAAACTTCAATTATTTCTAGTGCAGAAGATTTAGTGGTAATACAGTCACTCTTAGGACTGAGAGAGGAGAGTGCATTGAGTGAGAGGCTGGGTTGCTCCCAGGAAAAAGGAGAGGAAAAGAGTGAATCTCAACAATCCATTTATTCAGGATTGGCAAAAGTGAGTGAGAGGAGTCCCACCTTAGTAGGTGAAGGTGAGGGTGTGAGGGTGGGGAGCCAGGGTGATACCCCGATGCAACAAAAGAGAGATTATGAGAGAAAGGCAGGTACAGGAGAAATAAGGGTGGATCCAGCCATTGTTAGTGAGTCAATGATTGTGGATGATGCTGAAAAGGAAAGACAATTTCAGCAACATTACCAAGCTAAAATTGATAACATTTCCTTGGATGCTGACACTTTTACTCATCCTGTGTCAGCCTATCAATTGGTGGCTGCTCAGGGCAATGTGGAGGCAGAACACACTTTGAATTTAGTACACACCTCAGAATCTCTTCAAAGAGATAAAGTTGCTGTCAATAGGATGCCTTCTCAAGCTGGTGAGGCATCTGAAGAATTTGGAGTAAATTCTAATGATGATGACTCTGTTTCTTTGGATGGAAGCATGAACTTAGGGGGAGATGAAGGCCCAAGTTCTGTTTCAAATTTACCTGGATGAGCATGGACAAAGGAATCTACACCAGGACAATTTGGTGTATCTTTGGTCAAGCAAGTGATGGCTATTCAAAAGGCCCTTCAGGAAACTTCAGATGCTGGTACCAAGGCTATTCTTCAAGCTCACCTAGACTCTCTACATCTCATGAAGATCTAGCACTTAAGACAGAATCTGAGTGTGGATGAACTAAAAAGAGATATAGCTGACTTGAAAACTTATAATTCTGAGAAGCTGGATTCAGTAATGCCATATGGTACCATGCAAGATCTATTACTGAGACTGAGGAGAGAATCAGATTCTGAAAAGAAGCTAGCCAAGCTGGAAGACAGAGTTCAAGTTATTGAGAATTCAGTGGCTATCCTTCTTCAAAATCAACAGACTCAGACAAATCTTCTCATGCAACTGGCTAAAGCACAAGGTCTAACTCCTCAACTTGATGATAACAAAAAGGGGGAGAGAGAATCAAGTAAGGGGGAGAAAGGGCCAACTGAGGGGGAGAAACTTCAAGTACAAATCAGCAAAGTAATTGTACCTTCAATTACTGTCTCCAAGCCAACAGTTGCAGATGGTATAGATCTAATTAAAGCAGCAGCAGCAAATTTGAAAGTTGCTGAAAAAGGAAAGTTGAGTTTGATCAACTGGTATAAGTTTGATGAGGAGATACAGATGAAGTTTAAACTAGTCAAGGAGCCAGTTAAGTCAGCCATCCATCACTCTCATGTCAAGCCAATCAGTGTGAATGAGATGAGCATGAACTATCTGGAAAAAGGACAATCTTCCTGCATCAAGTCTCCAAAGGCTGAAACAATTCTTAAACCAACGGCAAATTATCCTAAATCATCTTGGAAGAACCCTATGGACACTGTGTATGAGACACCAAAGCCTGATGAAAAGAAGCTTCTGTCAAGATCTATTGTCTTCTATAAAGATCCAGCTGATTCAGCTTCAAAAAGGAGAATTGCTAAGATATTCAGAAATGGAAAGGAAATTTGTATGGTAGCTGGACATCCACAATTTGCTCAAGCAAAGAAAGAAGAAAAAGCCAGATTAAAGCAGAAAAAGAGGCAAACTGCTCTAGATGCAAAGAAGTCTAAACAAAAGAAAGAACAGATTGCTATCTTGGCCAAGCTATAGGCTGTAAACTCTTCTCAACAAATTCCCTCTCAACCATCTGAAGCTGCTGAATCAAAGAAGAAAATTGAAGAACAGAAGAAATCCCCAAGGAAGAAAGAACTGGCTAGAAGAATAAAAAGGAAACTGGATGTTGTTGACAAGGAATTGGAAGATCAATTTCCTAAGGAATCCACATCAGCTACAACTCAAGCATCAAAGCCCTCTGTGGTATTTGAAGACATAAGGGTGGTGGATCCCTACAGGAACATACATGGTGAACCTATTGTGCCAAAGGATGAGCCAATAGAGTGGGATAACCTACCAATTCCTGACTTCAGCTTACCAATCCTTAGCAAGCAAAAAAGGACAAAGTCAAGGGCAGTCAAGAAAGTGAAGCTGTCACCTCTCAAATCCAAGTCAGTAGTTAAAGCTCAACCCAAGGTCAACAGGGGAGACTACTTGTACTTGTGTGACATCAAAGAATTTTCAGATCTAAATCTTTATCTGGATGAACTGGATGAAGTAAGGGTAATTGATGCATACAGAAACCTACCTGAAAGGTTGGTGTTCAAGTACAAAGGAGGAAGGGAGATTCAGTGGCCACTTCACAGGATTCTTCAAGAAAGCCAAGTTGTGCTGATTAAAGTCTATTCATCCTTCAAGAAAAACTTTGGGTTCAATGTAATTGCAAGAAGACTAGTATTGAAGAAGATTGAAGAGCTGAGGAGTGTTAGAGCTAAAGATGTACTCCCAAAGACACTAATCATCCCATATACAGGGAGAAGAGTGCATCTAAGGCCCTACTGGCTGATGGAATTCATGGATGACAAGGGTGTGAGAAGATTCTTCAGATTAGAAGACCAACTGAGTATCTCTAGCAATGAGACTCTCTTGGAAATGCAAGAAAAGCTAGATCTCTCAGAATCCGATGAACTGGAATTCCACAGGCAGCTCCAGAATCAAATTGAGGAAAATAACAAAAAGTTGGAAGAAGATCCAGACCTTTAAGGAACTAGAAAAATCTGCTCAGGCTAGAGGAGCATCTTGAATCGACAGTGAGCCAAACCTTTAAAGTTGTATGTTCAGGATGTTTTGTTATCATCAAGTATCTCTTAATTTATGGCTACAATTCCAGTAGACATAAATTGGGGGAGATTGTTGTGCATATGTTGAGTACTTGATGATTTCATAAACAAAACATCTAAGTAGATTTTACTTAGTGAAATTACGTAGCACTCGACGGATAAGAATTATAGTCCCGACGGATGATTAACTTATTATTCATCGAGTGAGAAGCTTATGTAATAATAAGTTTGTAGCATAGTTATGTATGCACCTTTGTACAGAATCTGTAGTAGCATATAAGTCATGATTGACTTTAACTAGATATGCAGAATAGGTTGATTAATTGTACATAAATGATGTCTTGTAATTCTGCATAAGTGAAATAGAGTCAAGTGCCAAAATAGCTACTGACGGATGATTAACAAAGCCATCGACGGATGATCAAATGACTATCAACGGATGTTTAATATAGCAGTCGACAGATGATCAATTAAACCATCAACAGATGTTCTGAAAGTCGACGGATGATCATATGAAGAATTCAAACAGCAGTTGAACAGTGAAAGCTGACACACAGCCGTCGAGATGTATACAAACACACTGTGGAAGCCCATTAACTGGGTAATAGAGACGAAAAGCAGCAAAGCTTAAGACTGATAGTTTTTATATTTGTTCAGTCTTTTTGACTTTGTAATCTTGGTATTATATAAACCAAGAGAGTAACAAATAGAAAAATAACTGAGATAGTTGAGAAACAAAAACAGAGAAATCTTTGTAAGCAGAATCATTAGCATTTCATGTATTCTCAGTAGTTCCATTTTGTAAGCAGCTGTGAGCATTCCTGCACACAGAGTCCTCTCGATATATTAAATATATCTCTGGTGGAATTGTTTAAATCCACCAGAAAGTTTTTAAAGACTCTTGTTTTTAATTACTTATGTTTTGATTCAATTAAGTTTCTATTCCGCATTGTGCTAATCAAAACATTATATCTATATTCGAGTTGAACATTTTTATTTCGAGAAAAAGGTTCAAGAATTTCATTCAACCCCCCTTCTGTAATTCTTGCTATATTGTTAAGGGACTAACAGGATGCTCCCGTTAATGATGATGCGCACTCAAATAAAAGGATGGATGTTGAAGATCCTCGGGACTTTAATTTTGATCTAGATCCAAGAATCCCTATGCCTACTGAGAAGACGGGGCCGGCTGTAGATATAATATCTATTCCCATAGACAAGGATGATTCGAGTAAGTTCTTGAAGATCGGATCTCAACTAAGCCAAGAGATAAAGAAAGGCTCACCCAAATTTATTAAAGAATTTTGATGTCTTTCTATGAAGTCATTCAAACATGGTTAGAATTGATCCAAGGGTGATGTGCCATCATTTGAACATCTTTTCAATCAGACGTGCATACGACAAAAATGTCATCTGGTGTGTGGAGAAAGAGCAGTTACTTTGAAGAAAGTGGTGGGTCGATTGTTGGATGTTGGGTTGATTAAAGAATCTTTTTATCCAAAATAGCTCGTAAATCCAGTACTTGTGAAAAAACCAAATGGAAAGTGGAGGACTTGTGTGGATTTCTCAGATCTGAATAAAGCTTGCCCAAAATCTAGCTTTCCACTTTCACGAATCTATCAGTTGGTCGATGCAACGGCGGGACATGCATTGTTAAGTTTTATGGATGTGTATTCTAACTACAATCAAATTCCTGTGTACAGGCCCGAACAGGAGCATACATCCTTCATCACTAATAGAGGATTGTATTGCTACATTGGAATGTATTTTAGCCTGATTAATGTAGGGGCAACCTATTAATGGTTGGTGAATATGATGTTTAAGAATAAGATTGGGAAATCCATGGAAGTTTATGTGGATGATATGCTGGTCAAATCTAAGGAAGCAGGTGACCATGTCAAACACTTGAGAGAGATGTTCAACATCTTGAGGAGATATCATATGAAGTCAAACCCGCAGAAGTGTGTGTTCAGTGTTCAATTGAGCAAGTTCCGTAGATTCATTGTCAATCATAAGGGAATTGAAGCTAATCCTACAAAGTTCAAATGTTTTCTAGATATAAAATCCCTCGTGAATATGAAACAAGTTCAAATCTTGACTAGAAGGATTACTATATTAAATCGCTTTGTGTCCAAAGTCTCCGACGGATGCAAATAATTACTCAAAGCAGTCAAAGAAGCGGGGAAAGACTTTGCATGGACACCAGAGTGTGAGGAGGTTTTTAAGAGGATAAAGGAGAATCTGAGAGATCCTCCCATATTATCAAGGCTGGTGGATGGAAAAACTTTGATTTTGTACTTGGTAGTTTCTGAGTATTAAATCAGCCACGTGTTGGTAAGGGAAGAAGATGGACATCTGTTGCCAGTGTACTACGTGAGTAAGAGGTTGCATGACGCTGAAACTCGCTACACCAGTATGGAGAAGTTGGTTTATACATTAATCCCTGCAACATATTTTTTATGCCCATATTTTAAAGCTCACAGGGTTAAAGTCTGCATGGCGTATCCTTTGTTATAAGTTTTTCACAAACCTGAATCATCAGGAAGGATGCTGAAGTGGGTTGTGGAGTTGGGGTAATTTGATTCGGATTACATGCCGCACATGACGATTAAAGGACAAGCCCTAGCATATTTTTTCTTGGAATTTGATTCTGAAATGGATAGCAGAGCCATGGTAGCCTTACATCCGCCTTATTCTAAAAGAAATATTGGCCCATCCCAGGAGGAAGAGCCTCCACATCCTTGGTGGATTTTCCGTGTGGATGGTGCTGTGAATAATAAAGGGGAAGGCACATGCATAGTACTTGTATCTCCGAAGGGACATCATCTAATGAGCATTATTCACTTCAAGTTCTGTGATAGAAACAACGATGCTGAGTATGAAGCTTTGATCAATCCCTTGAGGATCACTTAGAGATGGGTGTTGTCAATTTAATTGCTAAGAGTAATTCAGGGTTGGTGGTTAATCAAGTAAATGAGGTTTTCCAAGCTTGATGGCCCCGGACAGAGTTGTACTTGAGATGCACACAACATTTACTTGGAAAATTTAAAGAGGTGAGGTTGGAATGTGTACCAGAGGAGAAAAATAGTAACGTGAATGCTCTAGCCAAAATGGGATCTCAACAGGAAGTTGTGTTCCTAGGCTCCATACCTTGGGAAATTTAGAAAGTTACAAGTATTCCAGAGGTGGAAGTGATGCAAGTCGGTGATACTCCTAAAATAACCTAGATGACACTCATTCTAGCTTATATTAATAAGGAAAAACTTCCTGAAGGGAAGTTTAAGGCTAGGCGATATCGATATAAAGCTACAAAGTATGTGGTGTATAATGGATTGTTATACATAAGGGGTTTTAATCAGCCGTTACTTAGATGCATTGACGAGAAAGAAGAAAATTACATCTTGAGGGAGTGCATGAAGGAATTTGTGGCAATCACTCGAAGGTAGCTCGTTAGCAATGTAGATATTATGACAAGGCTTCTAATGTCCTACAATGAAAGAAGATGTTGCAAATTTTACTGGACCATGCGATCGATGTCAACGCTTTACGAATTACTCATCTATGCCTGCTACGCTCTTGACATCTATGATGAGCCCATGGCCATTCATCATGTGGAGGATTGATCTCATTGGGGAACTTCCAAAAGCTAAAGGGGATATCAAGTATACAGTGATTGTGGTCGATTACTTCATTAAATAGGCTGAGGCCATGCCATTAGAAATTATTACTGCTAAGAAAATCAAAGACTTTGTATTTAACTCCATAGTGTGCAAATTTGAGATTTCTAACAAACTTATCTCTAACAATGGGAAACAGTTCAACAGCTAGGAGTTGCGTAAGTTGTGCGAGGATTTAAAAATAAAGTAGTAGTTCACAACAGTATATCACCCGCAAAGTAGTGGAAAAATTGAAGTTGTCAACAAGATCATAAAGCATACCCTCAAGACTAAGCTGGAGGAACACAAAAGAAATTAACATGAAGAACTCTCAAAGGTCATATGGTCTTACAACATGACTCCAAGATCTAATATTGGAGAATCTCCCTTTATGTTTACTTATGGATTTGAGGCTATGGTTTCCGTGGAAGTTGGTTCGGGATCGCTTCGTTCAGATCATTATGCAGAGGGAGACAGAGAGGTTAATTAAAGGCTTCATTTAGATTTCTTGGAAGAAGCAAGGGAGAACTCTAAGCTGAAGCTTGTGGCATATTAACAGCGTGCAACAAGGTATTATAACAAGAAAGTGAAAGGGCAACATCTGAAAATTGATGATTTGGTTCTCAGGAAGGTGATGCCTAATATGAAGAATCCTCACCACTGAGTCTTTGGAGCTAACTGGTAAGGAGCATACAGGATCAAGTAATATTGTGAAAAGAAACTTATCATCTTGAAGACTTAAAAGGGAAGCTAGTATCGCGAGCTTGGAATGTAGAACACCTTTCAAAGTATTATCAGTAGGGTACGACCACGTCCCCTTATTATTATTTCTATTTCTAGTTTATTTGAGTAAGGCTATGCCTGAATAGTAGACTAGAAGCAATAAAATTCCCCTAGCCTAGAGGGTAGTGCATGTACTACTCTTCCTTAGAACTAGTTGAACGATCACATTTCCAAATAAATTCCCCATAGAGCATACTGGTCATGGGACCGGTGTAATTTCTATACTGGAGCGCATTATCTACAAAACTTTGAAAAGTTGTTTCATACATTGGTTTGTTACTTTTTGCATTTCCAGAATAATTTATTAAGTATTGTTGCAAAGCAAAGGCATGCCCAAGACGGAAGACGCGCCCAACATACAAAGATGCTTTGATGATTAAAAGAATTCTCACTAAAATCATGGAGGCTTGCATAAGGAGGAAGACGCATCATCAAACGAGGTTGTGCCCTCCGATTTATCTAATTTTAAAATATGCCTTTAAAAGCTTTGTCTTCTAAAAAAAATTCATGCAACATACAAAAACAGGAGGTAGATGTGTTATCATATATAAGGATGCACCCTCGAAGTTGCCATAAGCTGTTACATACCTTCAAGAAACTTTATCTTGCTAAAATCTCCTATTTTTGATAACAATAAAGGAGTGCGCAATAAAAGGATGCACCCTCAAGTCTTATAGTAAAAAGATATAAGATAAAGTACTTAAGAAGAGTCCCGATTATCTGATAAAACTTGTTATGATAAAAGAAGGATGACGCGCCAACTAGATTGGTCGCGCCCTATCAAGGAAATATCCATTTAACATTTTAGGGTACTTGTAGAAAAAAAATAGTGTGTTAAATAAGGCAAGGTAAAAGATGGTTGTCGCACCTTCTTTGAAGATAATGCCTTAGGAAAAAAAATGTACAATATAGAAAAATATGCCTCATATCTTATGCTTGTGCAAGAATGTTGGCATAAAAGTGTATGGGAATAAGCACCCTAGTATGTGGACGCACCCCAGCCAACATTTTGCCTTAGAAAAAATAAGGCGGGAAAATTTAAGTTAAAGGGAAAATATGGACTCCACTAAGGTAGATGCGCTTTGATAAAAGTACGTGCCCTCATGGTACCATGATTACTCTATATTTACTTATGTAAAATTAATTAAGAAAAGAAAAATAAGTGCAACAAGGATGCACCCAATGTATGCCTTGCCTTATAAAGTAATATCATAAAATTTGCAGGGAAACAAAAGTTTATGCATAAAATAATCCAAGGCACAAAGCCTTGAAGAGTCATCATCCAAAATACCAATAAAAATAATTGTTTACAACTTTGCAAGGATTAAAGGGACCTGCACCCATAATTATTCAAAATATTATAAGGCTAGAAATGAAGGCGCGCCTTAAGCAGAGGGTGCGTCCTGGTTCTTATCTTGGTTGCCATTTTTGGGAGGATACTGGTGTGGCTGAGTTTAAAGTAGAGAAGGGGGTGGAGGCGCGTCCTCTTCCTCGGCCTCTTCTAAGCCAAGGGCAATCCTTTTGTCTTTAATAGAATCGGCCGCTCTCACCCTAGAGTCACTTATCCATTTGACAAAGAAGATTGCTCAATTACAAATAAAAAGACCGGTAATATTGCTCTCAAAGGAGTAATAAAATGAAGCGTATTTTGTAATAACCCCAAAAAATTTGGAATTTTTGTAACCCTTAGGAATAGTGATTTTGCTGATTATGCTGAATAAGAAAACTTTTCATGCCACACTTTGTAGGGTTCTTTTATTGATATTCTGAGATCTTATTAGTACTCTATATGGTATATAAGTGTATGTAAAGATCGTCAGAATCCAAATTCAAACACTTTGATTTTTCCCGAAAACCCACCAGATACAGAAAGAATTAAGTATAAGGTAACATGATTAAAAGGATTTTAATTCAAGGATTTTAAGAGAGGATCATAAAAGGAATATAAAATATTGAGAAGGGTTTAACGGTTTAATGATCCCTCAAACGATAAACGAGAATGAAAGTCAAGCAAACCGTAAAACAAATAAACGACCAAGGGACAGGCACATACAAGTAGAATGGGAAGGAAGCTTCCAAAAAAAGCTAAAACAAGTGGTTAAAAGAGAAGGTGACATCATCAAACCATAAGGGGAAGACATGTGGCTTGGAGGTGAGGTCATCCAAGTGATGTCATCATTTTATCAAAGAAATCTCCACCAATTATTCATTTCACAAACACAAAAATCAAAAAGCAACCAAAACAAACACATTTTCTTCTTCCCCCATCTTTTTGCCTCGGCTTCATGAAGAAAAGCAAGGAAGAAAATTTCCAAAACCCAAGCTCCACTTAATCATAATTCAAGAGGTTTGTTTCTTTAGCTTCCATAATTCATAACTTAGATGAGCCATAAGTTTAAGCTCAATATTCCATGTTTAACATAGCTAATCAATTCATCAAAGTTCTTGGTGAATAGTGTTTTCAAGAAACTAACTTTGTGTTTTCTTATGTTTTTTTCAAGATCCAAGCTTAATAGAGATAGTTAGTGGTTATTTAAGGCTTCCTAAGTGATTCTCCAATCTCCAAGGAAGGTATAACTTCTCAAACCCTTAGTCTTAAGTTTTGTTGGTTTGGATTTCATAATGTTTAGATGATGGGTTAGTGTAATGGGTGTGTACTCATGTTTAAAGCTTTGTTTAGTAAGTGGTTTTGTTGATTTTGGAGTTAGGAGTGATACTTGCTGGATTTGATGTTCTTTGTCACATTTTGACTTGGTTTAGATGAGTAAGTTAGTTCATGTTACGAGCTTCATTTTGATATGTGTTTCGCTTGAATCCGATGTACGGTTTAGGAGAAACGACCATTTTAAGTAACGATGTTTCGCGACCGAACCGTTACCCTCGCCTTACTTTGAAACCTTGGTTAAGGCCCTTAAATGACTAATTGGAGTATGAAACAATTATGCAAAGTGTATTAGGCAGTTGGTAGAGTACTCGCGAAAGAATCTCCTTAAAATTCTTAATGGTCAATTTATTAAAAATGGTGGAGCCGAGGGTACTCGAACGACTTATGTGATTCGTTAAGCGTAGAATTGACCATAAGCGAACATTAAGGTTCAATTGGTTAAAGTCTAGTTTCTTAAGCGACCGGGGTTTAATTCCGACTTATGTTGTTGTTCATAGGTTATCAGACCCACTCTAAGCTTAAATCCATCCGGGAACACTCAGGCAAGTTTTCTACCCGTTATACTGTTGTTGTGATGTAAATATATGTATATGCATTATCTTGTGATAAGTGCATGATTTTTATTAGCACATCTTGCGATATATTGGAGCATGCTGATATGGTTTATATGCATGACTGTCTCATAATATTGATATCTAACTGTTGATTCAAATGCTAATAAGTTGCATAATACCTATGCTAGAGATAAACAGTAATTGCGTATACCCTTAGTATAGGGGACCCAAAGGCGAACATTTTCTAAAACCGGGAGTCGATGTTCCCGAGTATATTATATATATTCATATATATATAGATATAGTTTTCAAAACTATTAATCGAATAAGTTTTATTCGATAACTTTATTTTAATTAATGAATATTATTTTGAATATTCATTCGAGGACTTATGACTCCGTTTATTTTAATTAATGAATATTATTTTGAATATTCATTCGAGGACTTATGACTCTGCTTATTTTGTTAAATAATATTCTTTATTTTATTAAAGAATAATGTTTCGATAATCAAACTTATTTTCGATTATTCAAATAAAGATCGTACTTTCGTATAAGTATATCTTTGGTTATTCATTATTCATTTCAAGTATGAGTTTTAAAACTTCTAATTCAATTATTTTTATAAAGATTATCCTTTTGGGAATATTATTTAAATAATAATACTCAGATATTTTCTAATATATCGGGACTGATTTATTTTATTAAATCAGCATTACTCCAAACATTCTTAAAAATGTTTTCGAGTCTTCAAAATGATTTTTAAAAGTTAGGGCGGATCCCAAAACTCATTTTTTTATATTTAAGATCCTCCTTTCGAAGGGGATTTAAATACTCGCTCAAAACCTGAGGGATCCGGCTCTGTGGTGTATTTTATATTCGCAACAAGGTTGCTGTTTTGATAAATGAATTGATTACTTACCCAACATTCGGGAAGTAAGTCCATCTAATTGAGTCGACATAAGCGACAAGCCGGGGTACGATCTATCAAAGTGTAAGTGGCTGGGTGGCAGCCCATCAACGCGTAAGAGGCCGGGTGGTGGTCCAGCACAAGGTCCTAATGAGGCCAGGGTGATGACCGGTGGGGGATTCATCTATCTACTAGTAGAAAAGGTTACTTATTGGTATCTTTGCCTGATCAGCAAGATATCAGGTTTATGCCAAGGTTTTCTCCTTTCCAAATTCATTGGATATTGCAACTCTGTTTATAATTTTCATAACAGAGGTTTTCAAGGAGTGTATGAAATGTATATATATATATATAGGTGTATATATATCGGGACTTAATGAAGTATCTCGTAACTTCATTTCTTTCAAATGATATTTCAAAGATTGAATCTATTCAAGTCTTATCTTGTAGTCTCATCAGTGTGATGAACCTTTGAAACTAATTATAACTTGAACAGTGGTAGTTCAAGTAGTATTCGGAAAAGATATAAGTATATTGGAGTATCTTGTAACTTCATATTTTAAACTAATATCTAGTAAATGATTATCTTATGCATGTCAAAGATTTTCAGAAAAATGTTGAGACAAGGTTAGATATATGAGATCACCTTGCAACGATATTTTTATACAGTTATAAACTGGAACTCTGTGTATATTATACATGTCAGAGGATTTCAAAGATTTTAAAAAGTATATATGTATATATATACTGAATATTTTGCGACTTGGTCGCATTAAGATATCAAACTTGGTTCATATCTGCTTGACCAAGACTTTCATGAGTACTATAAGAATGCTTATCAATTGTTAATTATTATACATATTATTTCGGTGGGCTTGTTGCTCACCCTTGCTTTCTTCTTTCATCACATAATAGCAGATAGACAAGATGAACGGGATCAAGCTCCCAATTCGTGAGCGGTTAGGAAACGTTCCGCAGTTTCCTGTAGGCGTTGATGCCGTTGTAGCTGAGGTAGGAACTACCGATAGGCTAGGCTTTCAACTCTTGATGTGCCAGACTTATGTACATTTATGAATTGTAATAATGGCAAATAATATGTAAATTTATTCAGAAATCCTTTTGGGGTGTAATGACTTATAATTGTGGAATAAAATGACTTGTGTTATTTTTGGATATTCATCTCTGAGACTATAACTTGTGGTGTGTGTGTATATTGTTGGGTCACAGTATGTAGTAGTTGGTTGATTAGTAAGATTAAGTATTATTAAGGGAAATGGAACTCGTGACAACCCGGATCCCCGACCCCGGATTTGGGGGTGTTATAGTAATGGTATCAGAGCTAAGCGTTATAAACCTCAGAGATGAAGTGACATTAAAATAAGAAGTTCACTAAGATAAATAAGAATTCTTGCCAAGTTCATAGTCGGACTACCTAACGTAGTGCTGATAGTTAAAACCCTTATGGGAACCCTTATAAATATCATGATAGAAGCGTAATTCGTTATCGTATATGGTAGTGGGACTCTGAACCCTGAGGTTGAGGAGCAACAGCTCGATGATGTTCATGTTGAGGATGTAGCGGTTGAGGATGTTATCCTGGAAGGGATTGTTGCTGAGGAGGATTCCGTGGAGGATCCTGACAAGAATAAATAAAGGACCACTGAGGAATTGATGACCATGGTTAGGGAAACTACCAGAGGTAGGATTGGTCGGTCACTACCGGAGGTTCGTTCAAGTTTGTAAAGATAGTAGCCCCTTTAACGCGGCTTACTTGTAAGACTGAGAAGTTCGAATGGACAGAGAAATGCGAGAACAGCTTTTAAGAACTGAAGCAAAGATTGGTGACGGCCCCTATGATGGCATTGCTGGAGGGAAAAGGATATTTTGTGATGTGTAGTGACGCTTCGCATAAGGAATTAGGGTACTTCTTATACAGCATAACAAGGTAATCGCGTACGCGTCAAGACAATTAAGGGGGTATAAAATTCGATATCCCCACCCATGAGCTTGGGCTCGTGGCAATAGTTTTGCCCTAAAGATTGGAGGCACTACTTGTATAGAGAGAAGTGCGAGATTTACACAAGCCATAAGTGCTCTAGTGCATTTTCACGCAGAAAGAGCTCAACATGCGCCAGAGGAGGTGGTTAGAGCTAATCAAGGATTACGATTATGAGATTCTTTATCATCCAGGGAAAGCCAAAATGGTGGCTAATGCCCTTAGTATAAAGGAGAGACTCAAGATGAAAATATCTTTGGGAGAGTTGATAAGAGATTTTGAGAAAAAGAAAATAGAAGTGAAGGTAACCGGAGCTGGTACTGAAACGCTATTTGAGATTGCAATACCGCCTGAATTATCGAAAAAGATCATATTGTGCCAAGAAAAAGTGATGAATGAAGGCAGAGAGTCAATGACTGGAGAAGAGATTAATACCAAGAAAGATGATAAGGGAATAACGAGGTATTCCTACAGAATTTGGGTTCCAAATGTTTAAGAGCTAAGGACTGGATCTTAGATGAAATCCATAGCTCGAGGAATAAGATTTAGGGCAAACCCCGAATGTGATAGTTAGGGAGGTTGCCATTAAAAAAAAAGGAGCCCATAACATAATGAAGTGGAAAACAAGGATTTTAACGTATACGATAACCCCAAGTATGGGAGAAGGATGAAACATTTCATACTAAGGAAATTGAAAGTCGAGTAAGGAAAGGAGACCCGAGACGGTACTCCTATACGGCAATTCATGGACCTGTCTAAAAAGAACTTAGACTATTATCCCCAACCACCACCCTGAGGAGACAATGTAGTGGGAAATTCTTTCAGGACCTTTAAGTTGCTAAGCTCTCAGAGTTCCAAGGAACAAGTTGACCCAGTTGAGGCAAGAGCCTGGCTAAAAGAAATAGAGGAATTAATTGAGATTCTAAATGATTGACGAAATGCAAAAGACTGTTTTTATCACTTACCTTCCTAAGAGATAGACCACCCGCTGGTGAAAGGCCAAGGAAGGCACGGAGCCAGAGGTTATGATAAACTTATTAAAGTTCAGTCAATTGTTTTCGGGAAAGTAATTCCCAAGGTTATGGAGATAGTGTAAAAGCTTTAGAGCCAGAATAAAGGCGAACGAGTATGATAAATTATGAATCTAAGATTGTGAAAGTTGTCAAGATTCATCTGGAGGACAAGAATTCCAGAACGACGTGATGGTTGAAGTCAATGATTAGTGGGTTCGTGAAATGATTATAATAGAAAAGAAAATAAAAAGAAACTGAAGTGGAAAGGAAAATAAAGATAATAGAGTTTGAGGAATGATAAGGGAGTTGGGTATGAGGAAACCCTAAAGACTCGTAGCAATAGAAATAGAAAAGTATGTATTCGTCAGGATGAGGGTGATTCACCATAAGTTAAAGTTGATGGTTGAAGGCATAAGAGATACATATATTTTATCCCCTGTAAGTTGGAGGATTCGAGGAAATCTTGAGATACTTCGAAGGATAAATAATGAGACGCAGATAGACTGAGGAGACAAGAAAGTAAGAAATTAGGAAAATTGGATGAAGGAAGTGACCTTCAAGAATGTGAAGTGTAAGACCGGTGGCATGATACCCAGAAAGGGAGACGCCAGGTATGAAAGATATCCCAACATTGAGATGACTGTTAAGATAAACAAAAAAAAGTAAATGAGGAATTATTAAGAAGAAGTTCACGTTAAACACGACCAATATCTTCCAGAACATCCCTGTTGTCATTACCAAATTAGGAAAGAAAAGCGGGTAACCATTGTTATCTTTTGAAGGCCATATGGGTTGACCTCAGTTTGAATAAGGATGCTATTGTAAAATTGGTATAGACTATCTGGGTGGGAATGATTGAATAATATAATCTATCAAGGATATATGACTTGATTTATCCATGGAAGGATACAAGTACCTTTTAAAGGTGGAATTAAGGATATAACTTCGATAACTTGAGATGAACCATAGGGGAATGCATGAAGTTTGGCATTTCACCCTTAATAGGGACAGTATGAGTTTTGACAGTATGAATTGGAAAGGATTAAGGTAACAACAACCTTTAAGGATCCGTGGAGAAATTTTTTAGAAGTACCTAAACAATGGTTCTAGTATTAAGTAAATGGTATCTTGATATGCCCTGTACTTAGGGAGTATCGGATGAAGAATTTAAGGATAACCTTAGAGGTTTTACAAGGAAAAAGGTAATATTCAAAGTTCTCAAGAATAGAAATTTTGATAAAGAAAATATGACATAATTATAATAATGCCAGGTGGGCACGTGTTGAACCATAAGAAAGTATAGATTGACCCAATGAAGGTCGAGATTGGTGAAAATGAGAAGGACCCAAGATAAGAGACGTCCTAAGTATGATCGAGAGTCAGTCGTGACAATGTTCACATCTAAAGACTAAGGCAATGACTTATGGGAAAATGGTGATTTTTTTTTCTCACCACGATTTAAGAAAAGCATTTTCACATAAGCAGTGATTGAAATGAAGTAGAAATTTTAGTTGGAGGTGGTTAAAATGACATTGATTGTAAGGAAATTTTACTATCAGGAAAGGCCAAAGAGGTGGCCGACACTTTAAATGTAAGAGGATAATTATAGGCGCTCGTGCCAGAGGAATACAGTGATGATGGTTGAAGCCGTGAAGGTTGTATTATGGTTTGGAAGATTGACATTCCTTCTGATGACCGTGCAATACCCAACCGTAATAGTAGTTTGGTAAAGGTTTAATTCGTGTAATCGCCATGAGCGGGCTATCTATCTTAGAAGGTACTATCTTGAGATAAGCCAGGACCATGTTACGAAATGACTAAATGAACCTTTGAGATGCATGTCTCCCAATAAAGACATATGGTTAATAATGGTATTAACCTGCTATCGTTGCTTTTATTGAAACTCTTCTGTAATTTTATCTACTTCATGTCACGAATGTACGTCAGGATCTGGAGTGTTCTTCATGAATCATGGAATGGCGATTATGTTTCATCTCTTGAAGATTTCGGTACGACATGAATGGACTCCGTATGATTAAATATTAAGATTCAAGGAAAACGAATGACTATAGTAGGTCCGTGGTGGACTATAGTAATGCATCAATGATTCTTTGAACAATGAGCCGATTACAACCGTGAGAGTTGTAGTGTAATGGATGTTGAGATTGGGTACCACTAATCGGGTTGTGGTGATGTATAAGTTATCATTGATAGACTAATTAAGTCGATTATCTACCTATTGAATACTTATTCCTTCTTATCAATAGAGAGTCGTATTACTATACGAGGAAGGTTGTGGTGCAAGCATAGAATTCTAGTAACGATGATGTCTAGAATGAGATCCCAGATTCGATTTTCGATGTCGAGGGAGTTTCAAAGGTGATTGTGTATAAGCTCGAGCAAGAGCATGGGTCCATAGAATGATGGACAGAATAGCAAAAATAATTAGGCATGTGAAATGCGATGTTATAATACCTGATGTTGATATATATACGTATATGTTTTGTTCTCCTATGACAAACCTCTATAGTTCAGAGGTAGATTCCAAGCCAGATATTTTGTGGCAGTATATTTTATATATATACAATTCTCTTTTATTCATTCTTTTCTCTCCTTTTCATTTTGTATAATCTGAGAAGAACAACCCTTCCACAAGGGGAGGTATTGCCGAATGACTATCTATCTGTGTGATAGAAGCCTAGTAGGATACCACATGTTGTTTTTTTGCTTGTCAAGTACTAAAGGCTGGCCACCTTCTGTACTAACTATGCAATATAACAAGTGTTCATGATCATAGTGATCTCTCAATAATTCTTTTTACTTCTATATGAAGGACCAAGCTTTCAAAGATGGAGGCAGCTAGAGATAAAGTGGTACTAGTACGATGGTGTTCCGATTCTAACGCGTTCGTGGTACTAAGGTCGATGAAATTATTAGAAGGTTATAGAACGCTAGAGAGTGACAGTATAGGCATAATGGTATTATGAAGGAAAGATAGTAACGATTACGAACTGGAAAAGAGTGGGTATTGATAGACAAAAGCTATAACGCTAGAAATTATGATGAGGGTCTGTGCAATAAACTTGAAAGAATTTGGAACGATCACTTAACACGGATTGAGTTTTCTTACAATGATAAATGATATGTCAGTATTGAGATGTCGCCTTATGAGATCCTTGAGGGAAGACAATGTCGATCTCCCTTATGTTAAGATGAAGTTGTAGAGCGCAAGATGCTCGAACCCGCAGTAGTCCAAAGAACCAAGGATATAATAGATCTAATCAGAGGACGGCTGGTAATAGCCCAAGATGGACATAAGAAGTATATTGATTTGACACGAAATGAAAAAGAGTAGGAAGTAGGGGACCTAGTGCTGTTATAGGTATTCCCTTGGAAAGGAGGGATGTGGTCCGGAAAGAAAGGAAAGCTAGGCCCACGAATTGTTGGACCCTTGGATATATTAAGTCATATTGGGAAGTTAGCATATGAGCGCATAGGCATGGAACCAAACGTAACCTATATGGAGCAACCGGGAAAGGTTATAGATTGAAAAGGAATAAGTGCTTAGTATAAGGGTTATCAAACTAGTCAGAGTTTGATGGTAGAACCACAATGTGGGAAAATTGACTTGAGAGTTAGAAAGTGCAATGCTAAGAAAGTATCCCCATTCATTTTTATCTGATTCCAGGACGGAATCCTTTTAAGGAGGGGAGACTATAATAACCCCAAAAATTTTGGACATTTTGTAACCCTTATGAATAGTGATTTTGCTGATTATGTTGAATAAGAAAACTTTTCATGCCACACTTTGTAGGGGTTCTTTTATTGATATTCTGAGATCTTATTAGTACTCTATATGGTATATAAGTGTATGTAAAGATCGTCAGAATCCAAATTCAAACACTTTGATTTTTCCAGAAAACTCACCAGATACAAAAAGAATTAAGTATAAGGTAACATGATTAAAAGTATTTTAATTCAAGGATTTTAAGAGAGGATCATAAAAGGAATATAAAATATTGAGAAAGGTTTAAGGGAACCTAAGTAATGAGATCCCGGGTATGATCCCTCAAACGATAAACGAGAACGAAAGTTAAGCGAACCGTAAAACAAATAAACGACCAAGGGACAAGCACATACAAGTAGAATGGGAAGGAAGCTTCCAAAAGAAGCTAAAACAAGTGGTTAAAAGAGAAGGTGACATCATCAAACCATAAGGGGAAGACATGTGGCTTGGAGGTGAGGTCATCCAAGTGATGTCATCATTTTATCAAAGAAATATCCACCAAGTATTCATTTCACAAACACAAAAATCAAAAAGCAACCAAAACAAACACATTTTCTTCTTCCCCCATCTTTTTGCCTCGGCTTCATGAAGAAAATCAAGGAAGAAAATTTCCAAAACCCAAGCTCCACTTAATCATAATTGAAGAGGTTTGTTTCTTTAGCTTCCATAATTCATAACTTAGATGAGCCATAAGTTTAAGCTCAATATTCCATGTTTAACATAGCTAATCAATTCATCAAAGTTCTTGGTGAATAGTGTTTTCAAGGAACTAACTTTGTGTTTTCTTATGTTTTCTTCAAGATCCAAGCTTAGTAGAGATAGTTAGTGGTTATTTAAGGCTTCTTAAGTGATTCTCCACTCTTCAAGGAAGGTATAACTTCTCAAACCCTTAGTCTTAAGTTTTGTTGGTTTGGATTTCATAATGTTTAGATGATGGGTTAGTGTAATGGGTGTGTACTCATGTTTAGAGCTTTGTTTAGTAAGTGGTTTTGTTGATTTTGGAGTTAGGAGTGATACTTGTTGGATTTGATGTACTTGGTCACATTTTGACTTGGTTTAGATGAATAAGTTGAGATCTTGAGTTATAGTTAAATGATCTTGTATTGTGGTTGAATGATGGTGGAATGGTGTTGATTGGTGGTGGTTTGATGTTGAATTGATTTGGTAAAATTTTGGGAAATCGCGTAAACATAGCCGTCGTAATACCCGATTTACCTTACACTATTTTTGTTCTTAACATCAGAACTTGTGAACTCACTGTTAGGTTTTAACCATTGCTATGATTAGATAGTTCATGTTACGAGCTTTGTTTTGATATATGGTTCGCTTGAATCCGATGTACGGTTTAGGAGAAACGACCATTTTAAGTAACGACGTTTCGCGACCGAACCATTACCCTCGCCTTACTTTGAAACCTTGGTTAAGGCTCTTAAATGACTAATTGGAGTATGAAACAATTATGCAAAGTGTATTAGGCAGTTGGTAGAGTACTCGCGAAAGAATCGCCTTAAAATTCTTAATGGTCAATTTATTAAAAATGGTGGAGCCGAGGGTACTCGAACAACTTATGTGATTCGTTAAGCGTAGAAGTGACCACAAGCGAACATTAAGGTTTAATTGGTTAAAGTCTAGTTTCTTAAGCGACCGGGGTTTAATTCCGACTTATTTTTTTGTTCATAGGTTATCGGACCCACTCTAAGCTTAAGTCTATCCGGGAACACTCAGGCAAGTTTTCTACCCGTTATACTGTTGTTGTGATGTAAATATATGTATATGCATTATCTTGTGATAAGTGCATGATTGTTATTAGCACATCTTGCGATATATTGGAGCATGATGATATGGTTTATATGCATGCCTGTCTCATAATATTGATATCTAACTGTTGATTCAAATGCTTATAAGTTGCATAATACCTACGCTAGAGATAAACAGTAATTGCGTATACCCTTAGTATAGGGGACCCAAAGGCGAACATTTTCTAAAACCGGGAGTCGATGTTCTTGGGTATATTATATATATATTTATATATAGATAGATATAGTTTTCAAAACTATTAATCGAATAAGTTTTATTCGATAACTTTATTTTAATTAATGAATATTATTTTGAATATTCATTCGAGGACTTATGACTCCGTTTATTTTAATTAATGAATATTATTTTGAATATTCATTCGAGGACTTATGACTCCGCTTATTTTGTTAAATAATATTCTTTATTTTATTAAAGAATAATGTTTCGATAATCAAACTTATTTGATTATTTAAATAAAGATCGTACTTTCGTATAAGTATATCTTTGGTTATTCATTATTCATTTCAAGTATGAGTTTTAAAACTTCTACTTCAGTAATTTTTATAAAGATTATCCTTTTGGGAATATTATTTAAATAATATTCAGATATTTTCTAATATATCGGGACTAATTTATTTCATTAAATCAGCATTACTCCAAACATTCTTAAAAATGTTTTCGAGTCTTCAAAATGATTTTTAAAAGTTAGGGCGGATCCCAAAACTCATTTTTTTTATATTTAAGATCCTCCTTTCGAAGGGGATTTAAATACTCGCTCAAAACATGAGGGATCCGGCTCTGTGGTGTATTTTATATTCGCAACAAGGTTGTTGTTTTGATAAATGAATTGATTACTTACCTAACATTCGGGAAGTAAGTCCATCTAATTGAGTCGGCATAAGCGACAGGTCGGGGTACGGTCTATCAAAGTGTAAGTGGCTGGGTGGCAGCCCATCAATGTGTAAGAGGCCGGGTGGCGGTCCAGCACAAGGTCTTAATGAGGTCAGGGTGATGACCGGTGGGGGATTCATCCATCTACTAGTAGAAAAGGTTACTTATTGGTATCTTTTCCTGATCAGTAAGATATCAGGTTTATGCCAAGGTTTTCTCCTTTCCAAATTCATTGGATATTGCAACTCTGTTTATAATTTTCATAACAGAGGTTTTCAAGGAGTGTATGAAATGTATATATATAGGTGTATATATATCGGAACTTAATGAAGTATCTCTTAACTTCATTTCTTTCAAATGATATTTCAAAAATTGAATCTATTCAAGTCTTATCTTGTAGTCTCATCAGTGTGATGAACCTTTGAAACTAATTATAACTTGAACAGTGGTAGTTCAAGTAGTATTCGGAAAACATATAAGTATATTGGAGTATCTTGTAACTTCATCTTTTAAACTTATATTTAGTAAATGATTATCTTATGCATGTCAAAGATTTTCAGAAAAACGTTGAGACAAGGTTAGATATATGAGATCACCTTGCAACGATATTTTTATACAGTTATAAACTGGAACTCTGTGTATATTATACATGTCAGAGGATTTCAAAGATTTTGAAAAGTATATATGTATATATATACTGAATATTTTGGGACTTGGTCGCATTAAGATATCAAACTTGGTTCATATCTGCTTGACCAAGACTTTCATGAGTACTATGAGAATGCTCATATATTGTTAATTATTATACATATTATTTCGGTGGGCTTGTTGCTCACCCTTGCTTTCTTCTTTCATCACACAACAATGAATAGACAAGATGAACATGATCAAGCTCTCAATTCGTGAGCGGTTAGGAAACGTTCTGCAGTTTCCTGTAGGCGTTGATGTTGTTGTAGCTGAGGTAGGAACTACCGATAGGCTAGGCTTTCAACTCTTGATGGGCCAGACTTATGTATATTTATGAATTGTAATAATGGCAAAGAATATGTAAATTTATTCAGAAACCCTTTTGGGGTGTAATGACTTATAATTGTGGAATAGAATGACTTGTGTTATTTTTGGATATTCATCTCTGAGACTATAACTTGTGGTGTGTGTGTATATTGTGGGGTCACAGTACGTAGTAGTTGGTTGATTAGTAAGATTAAGTATTATTAAGGGAAATGGAACTCGTGACAACCCGGATCCCCGACCCCGGATTTGGGGGTGTTACATATTTGTTGCAGACATGAACTCAGCAAGTAAGTACAAAGTATGTTGCTTCTACACAAAGGCATCAAGTGAACAAGGTAGACTTTGGCACAAAGAGCTGTCTCACCTAAACTTTAAAGAAATCACCACTTTTGTGGAATTTGGGGGTAATTGTTATAGCCAAACTTTGTCAATAAGCCAATTCGGGTCAAATACGGGTCAACTGAGATCAAATTATGGAAAGGATGAAGGATTAGGTTTTAGACTACAATGCATGAAGGGAAGACGCGCCCTAAGGGTAGGACATGCCCTAATTGGGTGAAATTAGTAAAATGAATTATTTAAATGTGAGATTACAATTCAATAAGAAATATGTTCATTCCATAATAGGATGACGCGTCATGACCTAGGGAAATGCATGATATTGGAGTCATTTAGATAGTTGGGCTTATCCTCACCCAGGACAAGGAAAGTAAGGACAACCTCAGGAAAAGGCAAACATGGAGAGTGCAATGGAGATTATTTTCACAAATATATTTGTTATAGGTACTCTTTGAAGGATTCCCTCCTTGAGACGGTTAATGAAGGGGATGTCCATGAAAAGCTTGAAGGCCTCCAGGGGTATGCCTGATGATTAAAAGCTTCCTCCTGTATTCGACTAGTTTCCTTGTCGGAGATGTGGGGTTAATATTGTTGTGTGCTTTGGGATCTCTGTTCTTGTATTCGATGGCTATCCTCGTTGGAGAACTTTGGAGTCATCCAGCACTTTACACCCAAAAGCTTGGGATCACCTGTTATGTTGTCCGGTGGGTTATCCTTATTCAGGGGACATAACGCATCCAGTATTTGGGGTGAACCGTGGCTATACCTGCATTCATAAATCAAGGGATATAGCTCTAGAGGAGTGTTATCCTTGTACAGGGAGATGCACTATTCATGAAGTTCTACAATTACGAATGAGCTTTGGACATTCGCGGTTGGGCCTCATAGTTGGACATCCCTATAGGTAATGAATACAACACAGAGGGGGGTGAATGTACTTTAGACAATTTTAGTGGCTTTTTGTTTTTCTTAAGCTTGGTGAACAAAGAAGATGTAGAATGTAACTTTTAAAGATAGTATGATTTAAATGAGATAATAATACATGCACAAGAACATACTATCTTTCAAAACTTCACTTAATTTTATATTAAAATCAAGTATGTGTTTTGCTACAAATTTATAGGTTCTTGTTATGTTAAGAACTCAACTTCTCTCTTGAGAGTTATAAGAAATTTCAGATCTATTTGTTACAACTGAAACAAAGCAGCTAGTGTTTACTTTATAGAACAATATACACTAGTTATTACACATCATACATTAATATGTACTAAACCCTATTTTTGGATAATCAAATCTTTCTATTTCTGGCTTAGTGTATCTTTGCTAATCTTGCACGCCTGTGACTTTACTCTGGCAGTTAATCTTGGCCTTTGATCTTGTACTCTTCAAGCTTCTTTTTGTAGACTTGTCAATCCAACTGATTGGATTATTATAATAAGTAAACTAAGAAAATATAGAAGAATCCAGATTCCAAATGAACAAATTCAAACTTGAAAATGATCTTTCTGATTCTCGAAGAATAAGGGGCAAAGGGATTGATCGAGAAAGATCTCTTGTTCTTATTATAAGATCGTGATTGGATACGC